>NC_048593.1:35157400-35257400 GCF_013265735.2 Oncorhynchus mykiss | reverse complement strand
ACTCAATTTACTGTTCCTTTTGTTCGATGAAGTCTCTTCATATCCAAAAACCTCCGTTTTCTTACTCTTTTAAATGACTGCTCCACTTGTTGACAGCTCGATCCACACAGCAGACATTGTGGGCTAGGTTAGGAATGCTGTGTTGCACGTGTAGCACAACATTTTACATGGCGTCATTACGTCATGTACCTGTGGTATATAGGTATGTATGTCATGTACCTGTGTTATATAGGTATGTATGTCATGTACCTGTGTTATACAGGTATGTATGTCATGTACCTGTGTTATATAGGTATGTATGTCATGTACCTGTGTTATATAGGTATGTATGTCATGTACCTGTGTTATGTAGGTATGTACGTCCTGTACCTGTGTTATATAGGTATGTATGTCATGTACCTGTGTTATGTAGGTATGTATGTCATGTACCTGTGTTATATAGGTATGTATGTCATGTACCTGTGTTATATAGGTATGTACGTCAGCTTTGACATGGGTTTTGCACATTGGCGTTCAACTAGACATCGGCCAATACCGATGTTGGCATTTTTAGCTAACATCGTCTGATTCCGATATGTTCACCGATATATCGTGCATCCCTAGCTGCTGAGTGATGTTGGTATGCTGCTGGGTGATGTTAGTATGCTGCTGGGTGATGTTGGTATGCTGCTGGGTGATGTTGGTATTAGAGGTCGACCGATTAGGATTTTTCAACGCCGATACCGATTATTGGAGGACCAAAAAAAAAGCCAATACCGATTAATCGGATGATTTTTATATATATATTTGTAATAATGACAATTACAACAATACTGAATGAACAATGAACACTTTTATGTTAACTTAATATAATACAATATAATACATAAAATCAGTTTAGTCTCAAATAAATAATTAAACATGATCAATTTGGTTTAAATAATGGAAAAACAAAGTGTTGGAGAAGAAAGTAAAAGTACAATATGTGCCATGTAAAAAAGCTAACGTTTAAGTTCCTTGCTCAGAACATGAGAACATATGAAAGCTGGTGGTTCCTTTTAACACGAGTCTTCAATATTCCCAGTAAAAGGGCACAAGGCGAGACCCAGATGCAGACACGGGAGGCAGATGGTTTGAGTCTTTTATATTTATTAATCAATCTAAAAGGGGTAGGCAAGAGAATGGTCGTTGACAGGCAAAAGGTCAAAACCAGTTCAGAGTCCAGAAGGTACAGAGTGGCAGACAGGCTCGAGGTCAGGGCAGGCAGAATGGTCAGGCAGGTGGGTACGGAGTCCAGAAAACAGGCAAGGGTCAAAACCGGGAGGACTAGAAAAAGATAATAGAAGCAGGAGTACGGGAAAACACGCTGGTTGACTTGAAAGACATACAAGACGAACTGGCACAGAGAGACGGGAAACACAGGGATGTTGGTATGCTGCTGGGTGATGTTGGTATGCTGCTGGGTGATGTTGGTATGCTGCTAGGTGATGTTGGTATGCTGCTGGGTGATGTTGGTATGCTGCTGGGTGATGTTGGTATGCTGCTAGGTGATGTTGGTATGCTGCTGGGTGATGTTGGTATGCTGCAGGGTGATGTTGGTATGCTGCTAGGTGATGTTGGTATGCTGCTGGGTGATGTTGGTATGCTGCTGGGTGATGTTGGTATGCTGCTAGGTGATGTTGGTATGCTGCTAGGTGATGTTGGTATGCTGCTGGGTGATGTTGGTATGCTGCTGGGTGATGTTGGTATGCTGCTGGGTGATGTTGGTATGCTGCTAGGTGATGTTGGTATGCTGCTGGGTGATGTTGGTATGCTGCTGGGTGATGTTGGTATGCTGCTGGGTGATGTTGGTATGCTGCTGGGTGATGTTGGTATGCTGCTGGGTGATGTTGGTATGCTGCTAGGTGATGTTGGTATGCTGCTGGGTGATGTTGGTATGCTGCTGGGTGATGTTGGTATGCTGCTGGGTGATGTTGGTATGCTGCTAGGTGATGTTGGTATGCTGCTAGGTGATGTTGGTATGCTGCTAGGTGATGTTGGTATGCTGCTAGGTGATGTTGGTATGCTGCTGGGTGATGTTGGTATGCTGCTAGGTGATGTTGGTATGCTGCTGGGTGATGTTGGTATGCTGCTGGGTGATGTTGGTATGCTGCAGGGTGATGTTGGTATGCTGCTAGGTGATGTTGGTATGCTGCTGGGTGATGTTGGTATGCTGCTGGGTGATGTTGGTATGCTGCTGGGTGATGTTGGTATGCTGCTGGGTGATGTTGGTATGCTGCTAGGTGATGTTGGTATGCTGCTAGGCGATGTTGGTATGCTGCTGGGTGATGTTGGTATGCTGCTCGGTGATGTTGGTATGCTGCTTGGTGATGTTGGTATGCTGCTGGGTGATGTTGGTATGCTGCTGGGTGATGTTGGTATGCTGCTGGGTGATGTTGGTATGCTGCTAGGTGATGTTGGTATGCTGCTAGGTGATGTTGGTATGCTGCTAGGTGATGTTGGTATGCTACTGGGTGATGTTGGTATGCTGCTGGGTGATGTTGGTATGCTGCTAGGTGATGTTGGTATGCTGCTGGGTGATGTTGGTATGCTGCTGGGTGATGTTGGTATGCTGCTGGGTGATGTTGGTATGCTGCTAGGTGATGTTGGTATGCTGCTGGGTGATGTTGGTATGCTGCTAGGTGATGTTGGTATGCTGCTAGGTGATGTTGGTATGCTGCTGGGTGATGTTGGTATGCTGCTGGGTGATGTTGGTATGCTGCTAGGTGATGTTGGTATGCTGCTGGGTGATGTTGGTATGCTGCTGGGTGATGTTGGTATGCTGCTAGGTGATGTTGGTATGCTGCTGGGTGATGTTGGTGTGCTGCTAGGTGATGTTGGTATGCTGCTGGGTGATGTTGGTATGCTGCTGGGTGATGTTGGTATGCTGCTGGTGTTTTGGTGGTCTTGCCACAGGAGGACAAAAGCGTGTACGAGGTTGGGCTGTCTCATTTTTATTTTTGTATTTGTATTTATTATGGATCCCCATTAGTTGCTGTCAAGGCACCAGCTACTCTTCCTGGAGTCCAGCAACAATTAAGGCAGTAATATACATTATAATAACAATTTTAAACATGAAACATTTTACAATACATTAAGTGTGTGGTCATCATTGTGTATAGCTGAGTGCTTTAATTTAAAAGCATCCTCCTTCTTCGTTTGGGCAACATGTCAGTTAGTTGTGTGGGGGAATGCCTAGATCTCTGTTGCGCCTTGGTAACCAATGTGGGGAAAAAACTAGCTTTGAAATGAATAATCCACATGAAAAGGCTGGACTTCCTGTGGCTGTCAGGGCGCTGGGCAACTCCTGTCCGTCTCCTCTCCCTCAGTGTCACGGATCCCTCTGGAACTTTCATTACACACACCTGGCCCCTATTCTCAGTGATTAGTAATTATATAAGTGTGCCCTTGGTTTACCAGTGCTCTGTCCATTATTGTTACTATGTCCGTTGGTGCGTGTGAGTACCTGTGCTGTGTGTTTTGGCGTTCGTGGCATTGTAGATTGCGCAGATGATTATTGGTCTCTTCCGTGTGTTAATCATTGTGGTCATGTGTTATTTATTCGAGGTACTCCTCGCTCTTTTGTTTTGGGTTTCTACCCTGTGTTTTGTTTACGCGTTGTTTGGTCTTTGTCCCCGTGCCTCTACATGGCACGCCATAATTTGGGCTTATTAAAAAAAACTATTACGCATTCCTGCGCCTGTCTTCTGAATAATTCATACCAACGTGACACTCAGACTCTCATGTTCCCTCAGCCCTGTTTTAGAGGGACACAGTAAGACATGTTCTCTCAGCCCTGTTTTAGAGGGACACAGTAAGACATGTTCTCTCAGCCCTGTTTTAGAGGGACACAGTAAGACATGTTCTCTCAGCCCTGTTTTAGAGGGACACAGTAAGACATGTTCTCTCAGCCCTGTTTTAGAGGGACACAGTAAGACATGTTCTCTCAGCCCTGTTTTAGAGGGACACAGTAAGACATGTTCTCTCAGCCCTGTCTTAGAGGGACACAGTAAGACATGTTCTCTCAGCCCTGTTTTAGAGGGACACAGTAAGACATGTTCTCTCAGCCCTGTTTTAGAGGGACACAGTAAGACATGTTCTCTCAGCCCTGTTTTAGAGGGACACAGTAAGACATGTTCTCTCAGCCCTGTCTTAGAGGGACACAGTAAGACATGTTCTCTCAGCCCTGTCTTAGAGGGACTCAGTAAGACATGTTCTCTCAGCCCTGTCTTAGAGGGACACAGTAAGACATGTTCTCTCAGCCCTGTTTTAGAGGGACACAGTAAGACATGTTCTCTCAGCCCTGTTTTAGAGGGACACAGTAAGACATGTTCTCTCAGCCCTGTTTTAGAGGGACACAGTAAGACATGTTCTCTCAGCCCTGTTTTAGAGGGACTCAGTAAGACATGTTCTCTCAGCCCTGTTTTAGAGGGACACAGTAAGACATGTTCTCTCAGCCCTGTTTTAGAGGGACACAGTAAGACATGTTCTCTCAGCCCTGTCTTAGAGGGACTCAGTAAGACATGTTCTCTCAGCCCTGTCTTAGAGGGACACAGTAAGACATGTTCTCTCAGCCCTGTCTTAGAGGGACACAGTAAGACATTCATTGTAAGACATGTATGGCTGGTAGTTTTCCACAGAAGAGTCATAAAACCCATCCTGATGCCGCCAGATGGTGTTGTCCCTCTCACTATTTTTCCAACAGAGTCCTCAACAGAGTGTCCCATCTTTTTACCCACCAGAGCCACGTTCAATACAGCAGTAACACAGAAAACACTTCTAAGTCAGTTACAGTATACTCAAAGGTAACAACACATTCGCCACGCTGACCCTCAGCACAGGGCTCCTCAGGTGTGTGTTCTTATTCCCCTCCTGTACTCGTTGTTCACCCACAACTGTGTGGCGACGCACGACTCCAACACCATCATTACGTTTGCTGATGACACGACGGTGGTAGGCCTGATCACTGACAACGATGAGACAGCCTACAGGGAGGAGGTCAGAGACCTGGCAGTGTGGTGTTAGGACAACAACCTCTCCCTCAACTTCAGCAAGACAAAGGAGCTGATCATGAACTACAGGAACCTGAGGGCAGAGCACATCCCCATTCACATCGACAGGGCTGTAGTGGAGCGGATCGAAAGCTTCAAGTTCACACCAACACAGTGTGAACTTGAACACAAGTTCACACCAACCAACACACACCAACACAGTCCTGAAGAGGTCATGACAACGCCTCTTCCCTCTCAGGAGGCTGAGAATATTTGGCATGGGCCCGCAGATTCTACAAAAAGTTATAGAGATGCACAATTGAGAGCATCTTGACTGAATGCATCACCGCTTAGTATGGTAACTGTATGGTAACTGCTTGGCATCTGACAGCAAGGCTCTGCAGAGGGTAGTGTGTACGGCCCAGTACATCACTGGGGCCGAGCTCCCTGTCATCCAGGAGCTCTCTACCAGGCGGTGTCAGAGGATGGCTGTAGAAATGGTCAAATACTCCAGCAACTCAATTCATTGACTGTTCTCTCTTGGCTACCGCACAGCAAGCTGTACCGATGCACCAAGTCTGTAACAAACAGGACACTGGACAGCTTCTACCCCCAAGCCATAAGACTGCAAGTTAAATAGTTAACCAAATATCTACCTGGACTCTATGCATTGACCCTTTTTGTACTAACTTTTTTGACTCATCACATGCTGTTTATTGTCTATCCTGTTGCCTGGTCACTTTATTCTTAGTTTTATGTACATATCTACCTCAATGACCTCGTACCCCTGCACATGGACTCTGTACTGGTACCCCGTGTATAAAGCCACGTAATCATTACTCATTATGTATTTATTATTACTTCTATTACATGCTTTACTTTCTATTATTTCTCTCTATTTTCTTTCTCTCTGCATTGTTGGGAAAGGCCCGTATGTAAGCATTTCACTGTTAGTCCACACCTGTTGTTTTACGAAGCATGTGACAAATAAACATTTATTTGACTTGATAATGATGTGACATCTACAACGGTGCAGCTTCAAGGGGGTAAATGGAGCCATTATCTAGCCTTGCAAATAAGAAGTAGACTCTTCTCACCTGGTGGTGGATAATGGAGTAATTCTGGAGGTGTGGGTACATGTCACCTGTAATGGCCTCTTCCTCCTCCCTTTCCCTGGAATGGAGAGCCCTGGTGGGGACGTAGTGCAGGGTACAAGCTGAGGGATATATGGACTGGCCTGGGTGGCCTGGAGGGGACGTAGTGCAGGGTACAAGCTGAGGGATAGATGGACTGGCCTGGGTGGCCTGGAGGGGACGTATGGTAGTGTACAAGATGAGGGATAGATGGACTGGCCTAGGTGGCCTGGAGGGGACGTATGGTAGTGTACAAGATGAGGGATAGATGGACTGGCCTAGGTGGCCTGGAGGGGACGTAGTGCAGGGTACAAGCTGAGGGATAGATGGATTGGCCTAGGTGGCCTGGAGGGGACGTAGTGCAGGGTACAAGCTGAGGGATAGATAGACTGGCCTGGGTGGCCTGGAGGGGACGTAGTGCAGGGTACAAGGTGAGGGATAGATGGACTGGCCTGGGTGGCCTGGAGGGGACGTATGGTAGTGTACAAGCTGAGGGATAGATGGACTGGCCTGGGTGGCCTGGAGGGGACGTATGGTAGTGTACAAGCTGAGGGATAGATGGACTGAATAGGAGCATGATTACTGTGTTTTTCTTCTTTAAACAGGATATCCTGTTTGGACGCAGAGTAATTAATTACATATGATAAAGGAAATGAAAATATGGTGTCAGGGAGTCCAGCCAGCATTCTGTTGTCCAGGGCGATTGATATCTTGCACCTTTTGCAGAGTTTGGTCTGTTTTGTGTTGTGTGCGGTAGTTTAGTTGCTGTGGTGGTTTTGTTGTGTGTGGTAGTTTAGTTGCTGTGGTGGTTTTGTTGTGTGTGGTAGTTTAGATGTCTGTGGTAGTTTAGTTGTCTGTGGTAGTTCAGTTGTCTGTGGTAGTTTAGTTGCTGTGGTGGTTTTGTTGTGTGTGGTAGTTTAGATGTCTGTGGTAGTTTAGTTGTCTGTGGTAGTTTAGATGTCTGTGGTAGTTCAGTTGTCTGTGGTAGTTTAGTTGCTGTGGTGGTTTTGTTGTGTGTGGTAGTTTAGTTGCTGTGGTGGTTTTGTTGTGTGTGGTAGTTATGTTTTGTTGTGTGTGGTAGTTTAGTTGTGTGTGGTAGTGTAGTTGTCTGTGGTAGTTCAGTTGTCTGTGGTAGTTTAGTTGTGTGTGGCAGTTTTGTTGTGTGTGGTAGTTTTGTTGTGCGTGGTGGTTTAGTTGTCTGTGGTAGTTTAGTTGTCTGTGGTAGTTTAGTTGTCTGTGGTGGTTTAGTTGTCTGTGGTAGTTTAGTTGTCTGTGGTAGTTTAGTTGTGTGTGGCAGTTTAGTTGTGTGTGGTAGTTTAGTTGTCTGTGGTAGTTTAGTTGTGTGTGGTACTGTTGTTGTGTCTGTGGTAGTTTAGTTGTCTGTTGTAGTTTAGATGTTTGTGGTAGTTTAGTTGTCTGTGGTAGTTTAGTGGTCCGTGGTTGTTTGGTTGTCTGTGGTAGTTTAGTGGTCTGTTGTACTCTTGTTGTCTGTGGTAGTTTAGTTGTCTGTGGTAGTTTAGTTGTCTGTGGTAGTTTAGTGGTCTGTTGTACTCTTGTTGTGTGTGATAGTTTAGTTGTCTGTGGTAGTTTAGTGGTCTGTTGTACTCTTGTTGTGTGTGGTAGTTTAGTTGTCTGTGGTAGTTTAGTTGTCTGTGGTAGTTTAGTTGTCTGTGGTAGTTTAGTGGTCTGTTGTACTCTTGTTGTGTGTGGTAGTTTAGTTGTCTGTGGTAGTTTAGTTGTCTGTTGTAGTTTAGATGTTTGTGGTAGTTTAGTGGTCTGTTGTACTCTTGTTGTGTGTGATAGTTTAGTTGTCTGTGGTAGTTTAGTGGTCTGTTGTACTCTTGTTGTGTGTGGTAGTTTAGTTGTCTGTGGTAGTTTAGTTGTCTGTGGTAGTTTAGTTGTCTGTGGTAGTTTAGTGGTCTGTTGTACTCTTGTTGTGTGTGGTAGTTTAGTTGTCTGTGGTAGTTTAGTTGTCTGTTGTAGTTTAGATGTTTGTGGTAGTTTAGATGTCTGTGGTAGTTTAGTTGTCTGTTGTAGTTTAGATGTTTGTGGTAGTTTAGTTGTCTGTGGTAGTTTAGTTGTCTGTTGTACTCTTGTTGTGTGTGGTAGTTTAGTTGTGTGTGGTAGTTTAGATGTCTGTGGTAGTTTAGTTGTCTGTGGTAGTTTAGTTGTTTGTGGTAGTTTAGATGTCTGTGGTAGTTTAGTGGTCTGTGGTAGTTTAGTTGTCTGTTGTAATTTAGATGTTTGTGGTAGTTTAGTTGTCTGTGGTAGTTTAGTTGTCTGTGGTAGTTTAGTTGTCTGTTGTTCTCTTGTTGTGTGTGGTAGTTTAGTTGTGTGTGGTAGTTTAGATGTCTGTGGTAGTTTAGTTGTCTGTGGTAGTTTAGATGTCTGTGGTAGTTTAGTTGTTTGTGGTAGTTTAGTTGTCTGTGGTAGTTTAGATGTCTGTGGTAGTTTAGTTGTCTGTGGTAGTTTAGTTGTTTGTGGTAGTTTAGTTGTCTGTGGTAGTTTAGTTGTCTGTGGTAGTTTAGTTGTTTGTGGTAGTTTAGTTGTCTGTGGTAGTTTAGTTGTCTGTGGTAGTTTAGTTGTTTGTGGTAGTTTAGATGTCTGTGGTAGTTTAGTTGTCTGTGGTAGTTTAGTTGTTTGTGGTAGTTTAGTTGTCTGTGGTAGTTTAGATGTCTGTGGTAGTTTAGTTGTTTGTGGTAGTTTAGTTGTCTGTGGTAGTTTAGATGTCTGTGGTAGTTTAGTTGTCTGTGGTAGTTTAGTTGTTTGTGGTAGTTTAGTTGTCTGTGGTAGTTTAGTTGTCTGTGGTAGTTTAGTTGTGTGTGGTAGTTTAGATGTCTGTGGTAGTTTAGTTGTCTGTGGTAGTTTAGTTGTTTGTGGTAGTTTAGATGTCTGTGGTAGTTTAGATGTCTGTGGTAGTTTAGTTGTCTGTGGTAGTTTAGTTGTCTGTTGTACTCTTGTTGTGTGTGGTAGTTTCGTTGTCTGTGGTAGTTTAGTTGTCTGTGGTAGTTTAGATGTCGGTGGTAGTTTAGTTGTCTGTGGTAGTTTAGTTGTCTGTTGTACTCTTGTTGTGTGTGGTAGTTTCATTGTCTGTGGTAGTTTAGTTGTCTGTGGTAGTTTAGTTGTCTGTGGTAATTTAGTTGTCTGTGGTAGTTTAGTTGGAAATTCATTTAAATTATATTTTAGAACTAAATCTGCGTAACCGCCGGATTGTGTGTTTTTTTCATGTCTCTACTTTACATTCAACTCTGAATGTTTTTCCTCTTGAAGACATAAAACTGAGGGAGGTAACTTCTCAGTGGTGGTATCACTCAAAACCAGAAACAACCAGCATTTAAAAGACATGGCAAAAAATACCACACCAATTAGTTTGAACAAAACCATTGTCAAGTCAATCCTTTAGTTTTTAAAATATGAAGTGCTTTTTGTATATGTGTGTGTGTGTGTGTTCCCGGCTGCTTTGTCAGGTCTGCCTTAATAACAGCCTTCAGAGCTCATCTAGCATTGGAAGTAATCATAAACACTGACCACCTTGTCAGTGGGTGATGGCAGAGCGCCTGACAGCACCTCTATGCATGTCTTGTCGGAGTGTTTAATTACTACGTAAAGTAACAGAACTCTCGCTCCATGAGTGCCAGTCAGCCAATCCATATTTTCTCCCAGCAAAGGAGCGACTGAGGCGGAAAGTGCTGTTTTCCTCTCAGGAATGGCACCTTGTAGTGGCGCTACATTGTTCTAGCGAAGGCAGAATTAGCGTAGCTCCACAAAGAGAAGCTAGGCTAGCCCAGTGACAGCTGGAACAGCTCCACGCCTTCCCTGTCACACGCAGCTCAATTCACTGGCTGTTTCCCTTCACAGGGACTTTTCTACCATTGTTACGCTTTCCCGTTCCATCTATAGTTCTCACATTGATGAGTGCTATAATTTTTCTCCTAACATAGACATCTAATTGGATGGTGTCGCTTTAAACTTTGCTGTTAGGCAACAGCCTTGTCAAAACAGTGAAAGAAGTGATGAGATTAATATCCCGTGGAGGCTTTTCATGCTGTCGCTCTACAAGCCCGGTTTAATCATTGTACACTAGCTGCTTGTGGAAAGTTCTCTTGTTTAGACTCTCGAACAGTTTTACTCTATGTTCATGAAAGCAGGGCTGGCCTTGTGGACACTTTGATAGCATTTATTTTCAATTAATGAATAACGTCATTGATTTGTTGCAGCTAGGGCATGTTTCTGGCTGGCTGATCAACAAACAGTAAATAAAGGAGGGGGTGGAGGAAGAGGAGGAGGAGGAGTAGAAGGAGGAGGAGGAGGAGGAGAAGGAGGAGGATGAGGTGGAGGAGGGGGAGAAGGAGGAGGAGGAGGAGCTGGAGGAGGAGAAGTAGGAGGTGCTGGAGGAGCTGGAGGAGTAGGAGGAGGAGTAGAAGGAGGAGGAGGAGGTGGAGGAAGAGGAGGGGGAGGAGTAGAAGGGGAGGAGGAGGTGGAGGAGGAGAAGGAGGAGGAGGAGGTGGAGGAGGGGGAGAAGGAGGAGGAGCTGGAGGAGGAGGAAGAGGAAGAGGAGGAGAAGTAGGAGGTGCTGGAGGAGCTGGAGGAGGAGGAGGAGGATGAAGAGGAGTAGGAGAAGGAGGAGGAAGAATACCAGGAGGAGGTGGAGGAGGAGGAGGAGGAGGTAGAGGAGGAGGAGAAGGAGGGGTAGGAAGAGGAAGAGGAGGAGGTGGAGGAGAAGGAAGAGGAGGAGGTGAATTAGGAGGAGGATGAGGAGGAGGTGGATTAGGGCTGTCTGGCTGGCAGTGGTGGTGTGAGGTGGCGGTTGTGGGCAGAGAGGAGGCTCAGTGAAATGTCACCTCAGCAGGGATGGATATCTATCACCCTGGCCTTATTATTTAGCAGGGAAATGAACAGCACAGCTGCTCTGACACATGACTTACAGTACTCCCTGTTCCCTCCCCTTGTACCTACCCTGTCTCAGTCATTCTCTCTCCCTAACTCTGTTTTGCTCCTTTTTTCTCTCTCTCTCTCTCTCTTTCTCCATCCGTCTGTCTGTCTTGTCTGTCTGTCTGGTGGGAGTCGTTTCACAATGTACGATTTAAGAGGTTCCCTATTGGTGTGTGTCTGAAATATAGAACACTTGAGTAGGTTGGTGATCCTAAAAGTCACCTAAGGGGTTGGATCTGGGCACTCTGAGCCGGGTGTGCTGGGCTTCTGCCCTCTGGCCTCAACAAGAGCTGTGTGACGGTAGTACGACAAGGTTGTATTGTGTAAGTGGTTAGTGGGGAGGAAACACTGAGTTGTGTGTTAGACGTTACAATAAGGGGTTTCTTCCTATTGTGTGCCAGTGTATCATGTCTAGACTAGAGTGGTGTTTCATTTGACTATCTTATCTGCTGTAAATAGTAACTGTAGTTACTTAAATGGTGCTCCTACATAACATACTTAGAATATCAGAGCAATTCTGTAAAAATCCCAGATTTCACAGTTCATTGACTGAGGAACAATATGAAAATGGTTTGAGCCTGATCAGAGAATGCAATTAAGTTGATTGCAGTCATAATCAAGTGTTTACGTGTTTACATCTCTGTCTGTCTGTCTGTCTGTCTGTCTGTCTGTCTGTCTGTCTGTCTGTCTGTCTGTCTGTCTGTCTGTCTCTCTCTGTCTGTCTGTCTGTCTGTCTGTCTGTCTGTCTGTCTGTCTCTCTCTCTCTCTCTCTCTCTCTCTCTCACTCACTCACTCACTCACTCACTCACACACTCTCTCTCTCTTTCCCTCTCTGTCTCTCTCTCTCTCTTTCCCTCTCTGTCTCCCTGTCTCTCTCTCTCTCGCTGTCTCTCTGTCTCTGTATGTCTGTCTCTGTCTGTCACACTGTGAGTGTGTAGTGGAGTGTGTAGTGTGTAGTGGAGTGTGTAATGGAGTGTGTAGTGTGTAGTGTGTAGTGGAGTGTGGAGTGTGTAGTGGAGTGTGTAGTGGAGTGTGTAGTGTGTAGTGGAGTGTGTAGTGTGGAGTGTGTAGTGTGTAGTGTAGTGTGTAGTGTGGAGTGTGTAGTGTAGTGTGGAGTGTGCAGTGTGTAGTGTAGTGTGTAGTGTGGAGTGTGTAGTGTGTAGTGTAGTGTGTAGTGTGTAGTGGAGTGTGTAGTGGACTGTGTAGTGGAGTGTGTAGTGTGTAGTGTGTAGTGTGGAGTGTGGAGTGTGGAGTGTGTTGTGTGTAGTGTGTAGTGGAGTGTGTAGTGTGTAGTGGAGTGTGTAGTGGGTCGTGTGTAGTGTGTAGTGTGTAGTGGAGTGTGTAGTGTAGTGTGTAGTGTGTAGTGGAGTGTGTAGTGTGTAGTGTGTAGTGTGGAGTGTGTAGTGGAGTGTGTAGTGTGTAGTGTAGTGTGTAGTGTGTAGTGTGGAATGTGTAGTGTAGTGTGTAGTGTAGTGTGTAGTGTGGAATGTGTAGTGGAGTGTGTAGTGTGTAGTGTGTAGTCTGGAGTGTGTAGTGTGTAGTGTGTAGTGTGTAGTGTAGTGGAGTGTGTAGTGGAGTGTGTAGTGTGTAGTGTGGAGTGTGTAGTGGAGTGTGCAGTGTGTAGTGTGTAGTGTGTAGTGTGGAGTGTGTAGTGGAGTGTGTAGTGTGTAGTGTGGAGTGTGTAGTGGAGTGTGTAGTGTGTAGTGGAGTGTGTAGTGGAGTGTGTAGTGTGTAGTGTGTAGTCTGGAGTGTGTAGTGTGTAGTGTAGTGTGTAGTGTAGTGTGTAGTGTGTAGTGGAGTGTGTAGTGTGTAGTGTGTATTGTAGTGTAGTGTGTAGTGGAGTGTGTAGTGGAGTGTGTAGTGTGTAGTGTGTGTCACTATTGTTAAAACTGTCTCTGTCACCCCTGTTTAGGTGTTTTATTTTCTTAAATTGTTCCTGGACCAGATAATGATGCACTGTCTGACATCTGGTCTGGCTTAATGTACCTCGCTTTGTCACAATTCTCCCAGTAATTGTCTTCTATGGAGCAGTGTGGGTTTAATTAAAGGAAGTGGTAAGCTTGACAGAGGTGATTTATACACACACCCCTCTCCTCTACCCCACATCAACACACACACACACACACACACACACACACACACACGCACGCAGGCACGCACACACACACACACACACACACACACACACACACACACACACACACACACACACACACACACACACACACACACACACACACACACACACACACACACACACACACACACACACACACGCACACACACACACACACACACACACACACACACACACACACACATAGAGGTGCAGGTCCGACACAACCCTATGCCAAATCACATTCAGCCCCTCTAAATCACCTGTCTATTTGAGGCTGCTGCAGCCATTCATGCCACAATGAGTATTGTAGTAGATATTTGTCCCCCCCCCCACTTGATGCCACTACTAGAGGCCAAGGTCAAAGGTCAGAATGGCCTCTCTCTCGCTAACTGGAAGCACACTGGTATAATCAATGGCAAGAAGACAGTGAGGGTGTGAGAGCAACAGCAGGACATGCTATGTTACCACTCATAAATACACAGGCTGTGTAGTTTATAGATGTGCCTTGGACACTGTGGCTATGTTACCACTCATAAATACACAGGCTGTGTAGTTTATAGATGTGCCTTGGACACTGTGGCTATGTTACCACTCATAAATACACAGGCTGTGTAGTTTATAGATGTGCCTTGGACACTGTGGCTATGTTACCACTCATAAATACACAGGCTGTGTAGTTTATAGATGTGCCTTGGACACTGTGGCTATGTTACCACTCATAAATACACAGGCTGTGTAGTTTATAGATGTGCCTTGGACACTGTGGCTATGTTACCACTCATAAATACACAGGCTGTGTAGTTTATAGATGTGCCTTGGACACTGTGGCTATGTTACCACTCATAAATACACAGGCTGTGTAGTTTATAGATGTGCCTTGGACACTGTGGCTATGTTACCACTCATAAATACACAGGCTGTGTAGTTTATAGATGTGCCTTGGACACTGTGGCTATGTTACCACTCATAAATACACATGCTGTGTAGTTTATAGATGTGCCTTGGACACTGTGGCTATGTTACCACTCATAAATACACAGGCTGTGTAGTTTATAGATGTGCCTTGGACACTGTGGCTATGTTACCACTCATAAATACACAGGCTGTGTAGTTTATAGATGTGCCTTGGACACTGTGGCTATGTTACCACTCATAAATACACAGGCTGTGTAGTTTATAGATGTGCCTTGGACACTGTGGCTATGTTACCACTCATAAATACACAGGCTGTGTAGTTTATAGATGTGCCTTGGACACTGTGGCTATGTTACCACTCATAAATACACAGGCTGTGTAGTTTATAGATGTGCCTTGGACACTGTGGCTATGTTACCACTCATAAATACACAGGCTGTGTAGTTTATAGATGTGCCTTGGACACTGTGGCTATGTTACCACTCATAAATACACAGGCTGTGTAGTTTATTTTCTTCTTATTCCAGTATAAAATAAATACACTTATTTAATTTTACTCCACATTAAATTCTCCCTTTTTTTATTTTATATAATTGTTGAAACCACGCAATGTTAGATGTTTATGATGTTTTGTGTGTTGAATGCTGTTTGGTGTGTTGAATGCTGTTTTGTGTGTTGAATGCTGTTTGGTGTGTTGAATGCTGTTTGGTGTGTTGAATGCTGTTTGGTGTGTTGAATGCTGTTTGGTGTGTTGAATGCTGTTTTGTGTGTTGAATGCTGTTTGGTGTGTTGAATGCTGTTTGGTGTGTTGAATGCTGTTTGGTGTGTTGAATGCTGTTAGGTGTGTTGAATGCTGTTTGGTGTGTTGAATGCTGTTTGGTGTGTTGAATGCTGTTTGGTGTGTTGAATGCTGTTAGGTGTGTTGAATGCACCAGTTCTGTGTCCTCATTGTCCTCTCCTGCCATAGTCCTAGCCCAGATCGATTACAGGATTCCATAGTCCTAGCCCAGATCGATTACAGGATTCCACAGTACTAGCCCAGATCGATTACAGGATTCCACAGTCCTAGCCCAGATCGATTACAGGATTCCACAGTCCTAGCCCAGATCGATTACAGGATTCCATAGTCCTAGCCCAGATCGATTACAGGATTCCACAGTACTAGCCCAGATCGATTACAGGATTCCATAGTCCTAGCCCAGATCGATTACAGGATTCCACAGTACTAGCCCAGATCGATAACATGATTCCACAGTCCTAGCCCAGATCGATTACAGGATTCCACAGTACTAGCCCAGATCGATTACAGGATTCCACAGTCCTAGCCCAGATCGATAACATGATTCCACAGTCCTAGCCCAGATCGATAACATGATTCCACAGTCCTAGCCCAGATCGATAACAGGATTCCACAGTCCTAGCCCAGATCGATAACATGATTCCACAGTCCTAGCCCAGTTCGATTACAGGATTCCACAGTCCTAGCCCAGTTCGATTACAGGATTCCACAGTCCTAGCCCAGATCGATAACATGATTCCACAGTCCTAGCCCAGTTCGATTACAGGAAGCCTTGTGTTCTATTTTCCTCTGGGTTTAAATCTACCTATTTCTTGTCGTCTGTCCTCTGTACAAATTATTGCTTGCTAAAACAATACCGTTTCTTTTTTCCAACAATACCGTGTTTGAAAGCATCCTGTTTCCCCTAAGACGTTATAAAAGTAAATTAAATGTCCTATCCTGTCCTTATAGAACACAAGGCCCAAATGTGAGGCTAGTTGAAAAAAATGACTAACTTCTGGCAGTGGAGTGAAAAACAACAAACAGTCTCTGTCTTTAACTTAGCAATGACTCGTGTCCACAGTACCACTGGAGCAAAATGAAAACCGGCTGATAAAACACTTTACAAAATTAAGATAACGTTGATAAGATATTTAAGAAAATTAATATAATCTATTTACCTTTAAAATCTAAATTATTGGATCCGTTTTTATATCTGACATTTATATAATGATCATTTATATACTGTCTCTTACACATTAGTATTTGTGTTAGTAAATGTGTAACAAATCAGTTTATTAACTGTAATTCACAGCACACTCTTATTGTGTTCAATTAAAGCATGAGTCATTGAGGATACACATTGGAAGAAGTTTTCTCAACATCATCATTCACTGAAGGTCTTGTAGTAACAGTTTCAGTGCTTCCTTAATTTCTGCACCGCAGATACAAACTGAACACACTGGAAGATAAAATACTCTCTTTGGGGCCACTGTGATTTTAATTAAATAGAGGTCATGTGTATAGTCCACCTCCCACGTTTTAAGGAATTTAATCTTGAGTGTGGGGCATGTGTGTGTTAGTCCCACGGTCTCAACCATGTCACTCACAGCTCTGACCCACTATGCCCTCCGGCTTGGTGTGTCTGAGCCAAGGCATGCAGGCTGACTGCAGGTGAGATTGAAACAGAGACAGACCTGCCTCTGCACCTGTCCCTTAATAAAAACAGCCATGGAGGACATTCCTCAGGTCTCCTGGCCTCTATCCTCTGTGGGCACACTAATCTGACAGGAAATACAATCACACTTAATGTCTCTCTGGCTTTTGTGTCCCCTCAAAACCACTGCGTCGTTTGTAACCACTTCACACAATAGTGCAGTAACTAAGTAAACATTTTTTTTTACTTCAAATAATTTGTCTGTCTAGACAGACAGCAATTTCTGGTACTTCATTGTATATTCTGATCAACTGGTTTGTTCTTGTGTCAGGAAACTCAATACCACTTTAATCAGTGCATTCGGAAAGTATTCAGACCAGTTTACTTTTTCCCAAAAATGTAACATTACAGCCTTATTCTAAAATGGATTAGTTTATGTGTTTTTCTCATCAATCTACACACAATACCTGATAATGACGGCAGGGCGGCAGGGTAGCCTAGTGGTTAGAGCGTTGGACTAGTAACCGGAAGGTTGCGAGTTCAAACCCCCGAGCTGACAAGGTACAAATCTGTCGTTCTGCCCCTGAACAGTGGGTTAACTGCCTAGGCCGTCATTGAAAATAAGAATTTGTTCTTAACTGACTTGCCTGGTTAAATAAAGGTAAAAAAATGACAAAGCTACAACAGGTTTGTCATTATATATATATCAAATATTACATTTACAGAAGTAGTCAGACCGTTTCAGACCCTTTGTTGAAACATCTTTGGCAGCGATTACAGCCTCAAATCTTCTTGTATTCTACAAGTATGACACACCTTTATTTGGAGAGTTTCTCCCATTCTTCTCTGCAGATCCTCTCAAAGCTCTGTCAGGTTGGATGGGGAGTGTCGCTGCACAGCTGTTTTCAGGTCTCTCCAGAGATGTTCAAACAGGTTCAAGTCCGGGCTCTGGCAGGGCCACTCAAGGACATTCAGGGACTTGTCCTAAAGCCACTCCTGCTCTGTCTTGGCTGTGTGCTTAGCGTCGTTGTCCTGTTGGAAGGTGAACCTTTGCCCCAGTCTGAGCGCTCTGGAGCAGGTTTTCATCAAGGATTTCTTTGTACTTTGCTTCGTTCACCTTTCCCTCGATCCTGACTAGTCTCCCAGTCCCTGCCGCTGAAAAACATCCCCACAACATGATGCTGCCACCACCATGCTTCACCGTAGGGATGGAGCCAGGTTTCCTCCAGACGTGGCGCTTGGCATTCAGGCCAAAGAGTTCAATCTAACTTTCATCAGACCAGAGAATCTTGTTTCTCATGTTCTGAGAGTCCTTTAGGTGCCTTTTGACAAACTCCAAGCGGGCTATCATGTGCCTATTACTGAGGAGTGGCTTCCGTCTGGCCACTCTACCATAAAGGCCTGATTGGTGGAGTGCTGCAGAGATGGTTGTCCTTCTGGAAGTTTCTCCCATCTCCACAGAGAAACTCTGGAGCTCTGTCAGAGTGACCATCCGGTTCTTGGTCACCTCCCTGACCAAGGCCCTTCTCCCCCGATTGCTCAGTTTGGCCGGGCGGGCCAGCTCTAGGAAGAATCTTGGTGGTTCCAAACTTCTTCCATTTAAGAATGATAGAGGCCACTGTGTTCTTGGGGACCTTCAATGCTGCATACATTTTTTGAGAGCCTTCCCCAGATCTGTATCTCGATGCAATCCTGTCTCTGAGCTCTACAGACAATTCCTTCAAACTCATGGCTTGGTTTTTGCTCTGACATGCACTGTCAACGGTCCAATTAATTGAATTTACCACAGGTGAAATCCAATCAAGTTGTAGAACCATCTCAAGGATGATCAATGAAAACAAGATGCACCTGAGCTCAATTTTGAGTCTCATATCAAAGGGTCTGAATACTTATGTAAATAAACTATTTCTGTTATTTATTTTTAAATTTGTAATTTAAAAAAAACAACAGTTTTTGCTCTGTCATTATGGGGTATTGTGTGTAGATTAATGAGTGAAAAAAAAACAATTAAATCTATTTTAGAATAAGGCTGTAACTTAACAATATGTGAAAAAAGTCAGGGGTCTGAATACTTTCGAATGCACTGTAGATAGATAAAAAATACCTCATTCGTAGTGACTTCACTTTGTCTTTGTAGAGCAGAATAGTTAAATGCAGGCAATGACTTGACTCTTTGGATTAGCTGTCAGCTGGACCTTTTACTCACTCCTATAAAAATAACTTTTGTTAGTCTTTTTGTTTTACTTCACTGATTGTATGACAGAGGGTTTATAGGCAATTATTGCAGATGCTATTCATGTCACTGAAGAGAGGGAAAAGAGAGAGGGATGTAGAGAGAGAGAGTGATCGAGAAAGAGAGAGGGATGTAGAGAGAGAGAGTGAGAGGGATGTAGAGAGAGAGAGAGGGAAAAGAGAGAGAGAGTGATGTAGAGAGAGAGTGATCGAGAAAGAGAGAGTTATGTAGAGAGAGAGTGAGAGGGATGTAGAGAGAGAAAGAGGGAAAAGAGAGAGAGAGTGATGTAGAGAGAGAAAGAGGGAAAAGAGAGAGAGAGGGGCAGGAGAGAGAGGGATGTAGAGAGAGAAAGATGAGAGAGAGATATGAACCATCATTGAACTCTCCTGAACAAATACAGGGTAATTGGTTTGGGCCAGCAGGGTAATTGGTTTGGGCCAGCAGGGTAATTGGTTTGGGCCAGCAGGGTAATTGGTTTGGGCCAGCAGATATTGGTTTGGGCCAGTAGGATAATTGGTTTGGGCCAGCAGGGTAATTGGTTTGGGCCAGCAAGGTAATTGGTTTGGGCCAGCAGGGTAATTGGTTTGGGCCAGCAGAATATTGGTTTGGGCCAGTAGGGTAATTGGTTTGGGCCAGCAGGGTAATTGGCTCGTTGAAGTAGGAAGAAAACAATGGCAAGGAAGGGAGGGAAAGAGAGAGGCAGATAGAGAATGACGAATGTTATTATTGCACAGCTCCTTAAAAAATATGATGACATGGGCATTAGAGGGATGGAGGAAAGAGTAAATAACGTCCAGAGTCCGAGCGGTGTAATGGTAAATAAGCATATCATTAACAGCATGTTTTCTTTTCACTCTAATGTATTCACAAAGAGGTGAGAGAGAAAGTCTTTAAGCTGAAGTGTCACTTTTGCAGCGGTGAAGGGGAGAAGAAAAGCATTAAATGATATCCAGCTGAATAAGGGCTTCTGGCCTAAGAGGAGGTCATGGGTTCCCTGGTGGCCAGCAGAGAGGGGAGTGGGGGAAGGAGGGGCGCTGCACCACAAAATAATTACTTAACACGAGGCAAACAAAGAGAGATGTGAAATCTCACACTCTCCATGGACACACACACAAACACACACAAACACACACACTGAAGTTAGAACAGAGAAAGAGAGAGGGGGGAGAGGAGAGGTGACAGAGAGAGGGGGTTATATTCATTTTTCCCTCCTCTGGGTGAGCAGAGAAAAAGGGAGATTTGATTAAATGGATGCCCAGGGGTCACGACCCTGTCTAAACACACTGCAGCTCTCAGCATTAATCAAATAACACTCCAAAAATGTTGACCATGCCTGGCTCTGCTCTGAGCTCTCTGGGCTCTGCTCTGAGCTCTCTGGGCTCTGCTCTGAGCTCTCTGGGATCTGCTCTGATCTCTCTGGGCTCTGCTCTGAGCTCTCTGGGCTCTGCTCTGATCTCTCTGGGCTCTGCTCTGAGCTCTCTGGGCTCTGCTCTGAGCTCTCTGGGCTCTGCTCTGAGCTCTCTGGCCTCTGGCTCTGAGCTCTCTGGGCTCTGCTCTGAGCTCTCTGGGCTCTGCTCTGAGCTCTCTGGGCTCTGCTCTGAGCTCTCTGGGTTCTGCTCTGAGCTCTCTGGGCTCTGCTCTGAGCTCTCTGGGCTCTGGCTCTGATCTCTCTGGGCTCTGCTCTGAGCTCTCTGGGCTCTGGCTCTGAGCTCTCTGGGCTCTGGCTCTGAGCTCTCTGGGTTCTGCTCTGAGCTCTCTGGGCTCTGGCTCTGAGCTCTCTGGGCTCTGCTCTGAGCTCTCTGGACTCTGGCTCTGAGCTCTCTGGGTTCTGCTCTGAGCTCTCTGGGCTCTGCTCTGAGCTCTCTGGGCTCTGGCTCTGGGCTGTGTTCACTGAGGGACCTGTTGGCCTCTGATATACATGTACAGTAGACAGAGCAGGACTAGAACCAAGATAAAGGATCCACATCTTTACAGTTTAGTCATACTGAGACCAGTCAAAAGGACTCGTGTGCCTTCCTCCAAGCGAACAAGAGATGGAGTACACACTGTACAGTAGCATTTAAATAGTGTGCGGTCCGTTCTTATTTGACAGGCTCCGTCACATAGTATTTCCTGAGGGCTGTAGAAGCCATGCCAGGAGTGTTAGCAGCACACAGTGGGAGCGCGGGGCTCCAGGGGGTGGCTGGAGATTGGGTTTCAGTGAGGGAGGAAGGTGTCTGGGCAGCTCTCCATGAGGGGGTGATTGTGCTTTTAAACTTTAAACCTGCTATGGAGGATAGACAGTTAGGCCATGGAGCAGCAAGGACAAGGCAGAGAAGTGTTCTCCAACATCATTATCTAATCATCCTAGTTTTGTAACGATTACATTCATCTTTATTGTCTTCCAGTTTCAAAATCGCTATTTTTAAATCTACAAATGTACTCTTTTTGAACACAGAAAATAATATGTACAGTGGGGCAAAACAGTATTTAGTCAGCCACCAATTTGTGGAAGTTCTCCCACTTAAAAAGATGAGAGAGGCCTGTAATTTTCATCATAGGTACACTTCAACTATGACAGACAAAATGAGAAAAAAAATTCCAGAAAATCACATTGTAGGATTTTTAATTAATTTATTTGCAAATTATGGTGGAAAATAAGTATTTGGTCAATAACAAAAGTTTATCTCAATACTTTGTTATATACCCTTTGTTGGCAATGGCAGAGGTCAAACGTTTTCTGTAAGTCTTCACAAGGTTTTCACACACTGTTGCTGGTTTTTTGGCCCATTCCTCCATGCAGATCTCCTCTAGAGCAGTGATGTTTTGGGGCTGTTGCTGGGCAACACGGACTTTCAACTCCCTCCAAAGATTTTCTATAGGGTTGTGATCTGGAGACTGGCTAGGCCACTCCAGGACCTTGAAATGCTTCTTACGAAGCCACTCCTTCGTTGCCTGGGCTGTGTGTTTGGGATCATTGTCATGCAGAAAGACCCAGCCACGTTTCATCTTCAATGCCCTTGCTGATGGAAGGAGGTTTTCACTCAAAATCTCATGGTACATGGCCCCATTCATTCTTTCCTTTACACGGATCAGTCATCCTGGTCCCTTTGCAGAAAAACAGCCCCAAAGCATGATGTTTCCACCCCCATGCATTCTTTGTCCTCCAAACACGACGAGTTGAGTTTTTACCAAAAAGTTATATTTTGGTTTCATCTGACCATATGACATTCTCCCAATCTTCTTCTGGATCATCCAAATGCTCTCTAGCAAACTTCAGACGGGCCTGGACATGTACTGGCTTAAGCAGGGGGACACGTCTGGCACTGCAGGATTTGAGTCCCTGGCGGCGTAGTGTGTTACAGATGGTAGGCTTAGTTACTTTGGTCCCAGCACTCAGCAGGTCATTCACTAGGTTCCCCCGTGTTCTGTGATTTTTGCTCACCGTTCTTGTGATCATTTTGACCCCACGGGGTGAGATCTTGCGTGGAGCCCCAGACCGAGGGAGATTTTCAGTGGTCTTGTATGTCTTCCATTTCCTAATAATTGCTCCCACAGTTGATTTCTTCAAACCAAGCTGCTTACCTATTGCATATTCAGTCTTCCCAGCCTGGTGCAGGTCTACAATTTTGTTTCGGGTGTCCTTTGACAGCTCTTTGGTCTTGGCCATAGTGGAGTTTGGAGTGTGACTGTTTGAGGTTGTGGACAGGTGTCTTTTATACTGATAACAAGTTCAAACAGATGCCATTAATACAGGTAACGAGCGGAGGACAGAGGAGCCTCTTAAAGAAGAAGTTACAGGTCTGTGAGAGCCAGAAATCTTGCTTGTTTGTAGGTGACCAAATACTTATTTTCCACCATAATTTGCAAATAAATTCATTAAAAATCCTACAATTTGATTTTCTGGATTTTTTTTCTCATTTTGTCTGTCATAGTTGAAGTGTACCTATGATGAAAATTACAGGCCTCTCTCATCTTTTTAAGTGGGAGAACTTGCACAATTGGTGGCTGACTAAATACTTTTTTGCCCCACTGTATAACTCTACTGCACCCTGCAAACTAATGGATCCGTGATATTTTATAGACATCACCTTCTCCAAATATACATTTAACACAGTAGGGACAAATAGTAATTCTAGCCCTTTTGTTAGACTCGACACTGAAGAGACTGGGCAGGGATGCCCAAAAGGCTTCCTGGTTTGGAAAGTGTTTTAGAGGGTGTTTCGAACAGGGAGGAATAAGCAGGCAGTATCACATGGAGTGGACAAGGAGTATTAACCAGTCCTGTTTCCCTCCTCTCTGACTAGCTTCTCACAATAGCCAGTGTCTAGCAGCCCTCTGGCAACCAGAATCTAAAGCCAGGCCAGCGCTGTCAAGTGTCAGGCCCAGAAAGCCCAGCCATTTGCGATGTTTCCAGTAGGATTACGCTAAGTGCACTTCATTCAGATCTGGAATGTATCTTTAATTATTACGAGACTGCCACCATTCAAATGAAGTCCTCAGAGAAAAGCAGTGTTGGGGCTTCTATCCTTGGCATTTGATTTGCATTAATGTAGTTAAGGGTTTATTACCGGGTAGTTTTTCTACAAAGTTAGTCTTTGTTCAAGTAAACACACAAAAAATGTACAGTACCAGTCAAAAGTTTTGACACACCTACTCATTCAAGGGTTTTTCTTTATTTTTTTACAATTTTCTACATTGCAGAATAGTAATGAAGACATCAAAATATGAAATAACACATATGGAATCATGTAATAACCAAAAAAGTGTTAAACAAATCAAAATATATTTTAGATTTTAGATTCTTCAAAGTAGCCACCCTTTGCCTTGATGACAGCTTTGCACACTATTGGCATTCTCTCAACCAGCTTCACCTGAAATGCTTTTCCGACAGTCTTGAAAGAGTTCCCACATATGCTGAACACTTGTTGGCTGCTTTTGCTTCACTCTGTGGTCCAACTCATCCCAAACCCTCTCAATTTGGTTGAGGTCGGGTGATTGTGGAGGCCAGGTCATCTGATGCAGCACTCCATCACACTCCTTCTTGGTCAAATCACCCTTACACAGCCTGGAGGTGTGTTGGGTCATTGTCCTGTTGAAAAGCAAATGATAGTCCCACTAAGTGCAAACCAGATGGGATGACGTATCGCTCCAGAATGCTGTGGTAGCCGTGCTGGTTAAGTGTGCCTTGAATTCGAAATAAATCACAGACAGTGTCACCAGCAAAGCACCCCCACACCATCACACCTCCTCCTCCATGCTTCACGGTGGGAACCACACATGCGGAGATCATCCATTAACCTACTATGCGTCTCACAAAGACGCAACGGTTGGAACCAAAAATCTCAAATTTGGTCTCATCAGACCAAAGGACAGATTTCCACCAGTCTAATGTCCGTTTCTCATGTTTCTTGGCCCAAACAAGCCTCTTCTTATTATTGGTGTCCTTAATCAGTGGTTTCTTTGCAGCAATTCGATCATGAAGGCCTGATTCACGTGGTCTCCTCTGAACAGTTGATGTTGAGATGTCTCTGTTATTTGATCTCTGTGAAGCATTTATTTAATCTCTGCAGCAGAGTTAACTCTGGGTCTTCCCTTCCTGTGGCGGTCCTCATGAGAGCCAGTTTCATCATAGTTCTTGATGGTTTTTGAGACTGCACTTGATGAAACGTTCATATTTATTTAAATTTTCCTCATTGACTGACCTTCATGTCTTAAAGTTATGATGGGCTGTCGTTTCTCTTTGCTTATTTGAGCTGTTCTTTCCATAATATGGACTTGGTCTTTTACCAAATAAGGCTATCTTCTGTATACCCTACCTTGTCACAACACAACTGATTGACTCAAACGCGTTAAGAAGGAAAGAAATTCCACAAATTAACTTTTAACAAGGCACACTTGTTAATTGACTACCTCATAGGCAGGGAGGGAGGGAGGGAGGGAGGCAGGCAGGGAGGGAGGGAGGGGGATGGGAGAGAGGGGAGGGAGGAGGAGAGAAGCGAGATTGGCAGGGAGGGGGGAGGGAGGGAGGGGGGTGGGAGAGAGGGGAGGGAGGAGGAGGGAAGGGATATTGGCAGGGAGGAAAGGGAGATTGGCAGGGAGGGAGGGAGGGAGGGGGATGGGAGAGAGGGGAGGGAGGGATGAGAGGGGAGAGAGGAGGAGGGGAGGGGAGGAGGAGGGAAGGGAGGGGAGGAATGGGAGGCGGGCAGCTAATCTAATGTGTATGAATTACGAGGGAAAAACTTTTCTAGCTGAGGGCCCAGAAGAGAATGGGTGTAGAATAGGAGAGAATAGTAGCTTGTGTGACTGTCACGCCTGGTGACATTCAACTGGTCCTGATACCTGCTTCTCACTAAACACTTCCAGATTCACAAGATGTGAGAAACAGCTCCCTGGGTGTTAGAGATCAAGAGCAGTTGCTGGAACAACAAGGTTGTTCTTCAGGACATTATTATGACATCTGTGTGCAAGTTAAAATGCTAGTGAATATGCTGATAAAACCAGGAGCAAATTTACGGCGGCATAAAGCCAAGTTCACCTTAATTTGTTATCTGAAAATATTTATAACAGACTGTTAAAAAGTCTGAAATTAAATGTTTTATGGCCATCTTTCACAAACATAAAGTAAGCAGAACCCAACAAACTGGAATAAAAGAGATAAGAGCATGGTACAGAAGAAGGAACATTTCAGCGCTGTGGGTAAACACGGCTGCTGAATCAATTCACTAATCTGTCTCTGCTCTCGGACTGAGCCAGGCACATGAAATCCAGACTGGTCTCCCATCTTTCTCCCCCTTCTTTTCCAGTGTTGGTTTTCATTAAATATAGCAGGAGAGACTGGTCCCCCCCACCTCTGAGGCTGAATGACTTGGAGGCCATTGTTGTTGGCCTTCCCTGCCAATGAGCCCTAGAGCTCTACACCTTCCTGCCTCACAGCCACAATGTTCCATCTGGCCTCAGAGCTGGAGGTTAGCTCACATGATTGTGGAATACTCTGATAGGGGAAATTACATTGACTATGATGTTAAACTCTTAACAACGTACAGACCTCTTTCCACAGGGGCCATGTTCTGATCACCAATTATATTGACTTGAAGTTCAAGTGAAATGTTACAGTAATTATGACGTCCCACGGATATTTAATTTTCCTTTTCATTTCACATACCGAGTATAAACATCTCACCTTTCTGGAAAGATACTGTAGCTACCTGAACAGCAGAGATCGGATGGAGTGTTTCTTAAAGAGAAAGAGACTAATTACAGGATCAGAGACAGTAGAAGGTAATATTGCATACACTTGCTGAGGGCCTTTGTAGCTGAGAACTCAGTGATTGAGGGTGAGTCGTGGGAGAGATGAGAGAGTGAGAGATGATGTTAATCACACAGAGATTTCAATTCCACGGCCATGGGAGTATTCCTTCCGCGGTTATTTACTTATGACACCATCCAGATAACTGGCTAGATAATAGCTGCACAATATATGACTGGATTCATTTTGTCTCTAATCCCTTTCCCACCAGTGTATTTCCCTTTTGTTTGAGTAATGAGCTGTAAAATTTAATAATTAACTTTTTCCTCGTGATATAATCGCTCTAGATGGCTAGAAAATGCTAGTTCCGGAGTAGAGAGGCTCTTTAAGTGAATCAAGTGAGTCCCTTAATAAAACTCCTCTTTTCCCTCTCATCACTACAATGCTTTAGGGGGAAGGTAGCTCTCATCACTACAATGCTTTAGGGGGAAGGTAGCTCTCATCACTACAATGCTTTAGGGGGAAGGTAGCTCTCATCACTACAATGCTTTAGGGGGAAGGTAGCTCTCATCACTACAATGCTTTAGGGGGAAGGTAGCTCTCATTGTACAATGCTTTAGGGGGAAGGTAGCTCTCATTGTACAATGCTTTAGGGGGAAGGTAGCTCTCATTGTACAATGCTTTAGGGGGAAGGTAGCTCTCATTGTACAATGCTTTAGGGGGAAGGTAGCTCTCATTGTACAATGCTTTAGGGGGAAGGTAGCTCTCATTGTACAATGCTTTAGGGCGAAGGTAGCTCTCATTGTACAATGCTTTAGGGCGAAGGTAGCTCTCATTGTACAATTCTTTAGGGGGAAGGTAGCTCTCATTGTACAATGCTTTAGGGGGGAGGTAGCTCTCATCACTACAATGCTTTAGGGCGAAGGTAGCTCTCATTGTACAATACTTTAGGGGGAAGGTAACTCTCATTGTACAATGCTTTAGGGCGAAGGTAGCTCTCATTGTACAATGCTTTAGGGGGAAGGTAGCTCTCATTGTACAATGCTTTAGGGGGAAGGTAGCTCTCATTGTACAATGCTTTAGGGGGAAGGTAGCTCTCATTGTACAATGCTTTAGGGCGAAGGTAGCTCTCATTGTACAATACTTTAGGGGGAAGGTACCTCTCATCACTACAATGCTTTAGGGGGAAGGTACCTCTCATCACTACAATGCTTTAGGGGGAAGGTAGCTCTCATCACTACAATGCTTTAGGGGGAAGGTAGCTCTCATCACTACAATGCTTTAGGGGGAAGGAAGCTCTCATCACTACAATGCTTTAGGGGGAAGGAAGCTCTCCTCACTACAATGCTTTAGGGGAAAGGAAGCTCTCATCACTACAATGCTTTAGGGGAAGGTGGGATTTGAATAGGGCTTGAAAAAACATCTTACCCTATAATTCTAGGCAGTTGTATAACACCAGTGTCATCACTCTGCCAAGATAACATTCAGAACATACATGTGCAGTGTGTTACCCTTCACCGGACAGTTGCGTGTGCGTGCGTGTATGTGTGTATGCACCTGTGTGTATGTGTATGCACATCTGTGTATGTGTGTATGTACCTGTGTGTATGTGTATGCACATCTGTGTATGTGTGTATGTACCTGTGTGTATGTGTATGCACCTGTGTGTATGTGTGTATGCACCTGTGTGTATGTGTGTATGCACCTGTGTGTATGTGTGTATGCACCTGTGTGTATGTGTGTATGCACCTGTGTGTATGTGTGTATGCACCTGTGTGTATGTGTGTATGCACCAGTGTGTATGTGTGTGTGCACCTGTGTGTATGTGTGTATGCACCTGTGTGTATGTGTGTATGCACCAGTGTGTATGTGTGTGTGCACCTGTGTGTATGTGTGTATACACCTGTGTGTATGTGTGTATGCACCTGTGTGTTTGTGTGTGTGCACCTGGGTGTATGTGTATGCACATCTGTGTATGTGTGTATGTACCTGTGTGTTTGTGTGTGTGCACCTGTGTGTATGTGTGTATGCACCTGTGTGTGTGTGTATGTATGCACCACTGTGTATGTGTGTATGCACCTGTGTGTTTGTGTGTGTGCACCTGGGTGTATGTGTGTGAGGTTGAGAGATTGTAGGCTGTATCCCTGCGAGGTGCTGACAGGTCTATGGGGATGTGATCCATGCAGGCTATGTCTCCCCTAATGGGCCCTTGTTAATGTGGGTGTCTTCTTTCTCTTTACTCATTCAGGCCTTCTCTGTGTATGCTGGCGATGAGACCAGATCCTGTTCCCAGGCCCATCAACTAGTGGGGAATTGGCAGAGCCAGGGCAGGGAGGGGTGGGTGCTAGGCTAGGGTAGCAGCTATGGCATAGAGGCAGTGTTATACAACTAGAGAAGTAACCTGTTGATAGAAGCACTACAGGTCTGTTATAGTCTCTAATCCCTGTGTTGAAACTCCCCTCTTATTCCCCCTGCACTTGTAAAAGTGTCTTTGGTTGTATTTAATTGGATATATGTGGTTGACCGATGTGTCTCACATCAGCGGAGTTTGCATGGGTTTAGAGTGGTTCTCTCCTTTCGTCCCCCCTCTTCTCTTGCCCGCCCTCTCATTCCACAGCTTCTGAACCCAGACAATGAAAACAATGAGATTGGAGCCTCTCTCTCTCCTCTCTGTTTCCCACTCCCCCATTCTGATTTCATGCTCCGGCTCTTGTGCTCTTTTGTCGGCACATTTATTTCACCCCTCTGGCTAACTCTGTAAAAACAATACTTCTAGTATTTTGTTTATTTATTCATTCATTTAGTCTTTGTCGATCTGTAGCCGCATGACCATCTGCTCAATGAAATTAGATGCTCTAATGAAAGAGACTGTTGTGCTCTCTGTCCCTCTCTCGCTGTCGCTATCTCTCTCTCTCTCTATCTTTCTTCTCTCTCTCTATCTCTTTCTCTCTCTGTCACTATTTCTCTCTGTCCCTGTTTCTCTGTTCCCCTCTCTGTCTCTATTTCTCTGTCCCTCTCTGTCCCCCCCCCCCCCTCTCTCTCTCTCTCTCTCTCTCTCTCTCTCTCTCTCTCTCTCTCTCTCTCTTTCTCTCTGTCCCGCTCTGTGTCTCTATTTCTCTCTATCCCCCTCTCTCTCTCTGTCCCTCTATCTTTTCTCGCGCATACACAAATGCTCAGAGCCCCTAACAGGAATGTTGGGGCAGCCTGGCCCTTCCCCGCAGAGTTTTAGAAACAGGGCAGCCTGGCCCTTCCCCACAGAGTTTTAGAAACAGGGCAGCCTGGCCCTTCCCCACAGAGTTGTAGAAACAGGGAAGCCTGGCCCTTCCCCACAGAGTGGTAGAAACAGGGAAGCCTGGCCCTTCCCCACAGAGTTGTAGTCACTAGAGGGACCACCAGCCTCTGCTTCTTGTTCAGTGACCTGGACATTTAGTTACAATACTGAGTTTCACCTCTGAGCTTAGGTTAGTTAGTTTCACCTCTGAGCTTAGGTTAGTTAGTTTCACCTCTGAGCTTAGGTTAGTTAGTTTCACCTCTGAGTTTAGGTTAGTTAGTTTCACCTCTGAGTTTAGGTTAGTTAGTTTCACCTCTGAGCTTAGCTTAGTTAGTTTCAACTCTGAGCTTAGCTTATGTCACGCCCTGACCATAGAGAGCCATTGTTTCTCTATGGTGTAGTAGGTCAGGGCGTGACTAGGGGGTGATCTAGTATATCTATGTCTATGTTGTGTTCTAGTTCGTTTTTCTATGTTGGTGTTTTGTATGATTCCCAATTAGAGGCAGCTGGTAATCATTGTCTCTAATTGGGGATCATATTTAAGTAGTTATTTTTCCCACCTGTGTTTGTGGGATCTTGTTTATGTGTAGTTGCCTGTGAGCACTCCATTGTCTTCATGTTTAGTTCATTCTTTATTGTTTTTGTGCGTTTCAGTTAATAAATATGTGGAAACCATATCACGCTGCACCTTGGTCCGATAATTCTTATTACGAACATGACAGCTTAGTTAGTTTCACCTCTGAGCTGAGCTTAGTTAGTTTCACCTCTGAGTTTAGGTTAGTTAGTTTCACCTCTGAGTTTAGCTTAGTTAGTTTCACCTCTGAGCTGAGCTTAGTTAGTTTCGCCTCTGAGCTGAGCTTAGTTAGTTTCACCTCTGAGTTTAGGTTAGTTAGTTTCACCTCTGAGTTTAGATTAGTTAGTTTCACCTCTGAGCTGAGCTTAGTTAGTTTCACCTCTGAGCTGAGCTTAGTTAGTTTCACCTCTGAGCTGAGCTTAGTTAGTTTCACCTCTGAGTTTCGGTTAGTTAGTTTCACCTCTGAGTTTAGGTTAGTTAGTTTCACCTCTGAGTTTAGCTTAGTTAGTTTCACCTCTGAGCTGAGCTTAGTTAGTTTCACCTCTGAGCTGAGCTTAGTTAGTTTCACCTCTGAGCTGAGCTTAGTTAGTTTCACCTCTGAGTTTAGGTTAGTTTCACCTCTGAGTTTAGGTTAGTTAGTTTCACCTCTGAGTTTAGGTTAGTTAGTTTCACCTCTGAGCTTAGCTTAGTTAGTTTCACCTCTGAGCTGAGCTTAGTTAGTTTCACCTCTGAGCTGAGCTTAGTTAGTTTCACCTCTGAGCTGAGCTTAGTTAGTTTCACCTCTGAGTTTAGGTTAGTTTCACCTCTGAGTTTAGGTTAGTTAGTTTCACCTCTGAGTTTAGGTTAGTTAGTTTCACCTCTGAGCTTAGCTTAGTTAGTTTCACCTCTGAGTTTAGATTAGTTAGTTTCACCTCTGAGTTTAGGTTAGTTAGTTTCACCTCTGAGTTTAGGTTAGTTAGTTTCACCTCTGAGTTTAGGTTAGTTAGTTTCACCTCTGAGTTTAGGTTAGTTAGTTTCACCTCTGAGTTTAGGTTAGTTAGTTTCACCTCTGAGTTTAGGTTAGTTAGTTTCACCTCTGAGTTTAGGTTAGTTAGTTTCACCTCTGAGTTTAGGTTAGTTAGTTTCACCTCTGAGTTTAGGTTAGTTAGTTTCACCTCTGAGTTTAGGTTAGTTAGTTTCACCTCTGAGTTTAGGTTAGTTAGTTTCACCTCTGAGTTTAGGTTAGTTAGTTTCACCTCTGAGTTTAGGTTAGTTAGTTTCACCTCTGAGTTTAGGTTAGTTAGTTTCACCTCCGAGTTTAGGTTAGTTAGCCATATAGAGATACAATTCAAAACATAGAAACATGCCAACATCACACTGGAATTGTTTTCAATTAGAGAATATGTGATCAAAAGGGATATTGAAATGTTTTTGAAGAATAAATTAGCTGAAAGGTGATCTGTATAATTTCTTCTATTAGTTGGAAAATGTACAAATGTATCTCTCATAGCCAATGCACGTTGTGCTGTTGTGTTTGTTGATGAATAGCAGCATATCAAATCAAAAATGAATCAAATGTTATTTGTCACATGCTTGGTAAACAACAGGTGTAGACTAACAGGAAAATGCTTACGGGCCTTTCCCTACAATGCAGAGAGAAAAAATAGAAATAATGGAATAATAAATACACAATGAGTAATGATTACGTGGCTTTATACACGGGGTACCAGTACAGAGTCCATGTGCAGGGGTACGAGGTCATTGAGGTAGATATGTACATAAAACTAAGAATAAAGTGACCAGGCAACAGGATAGACAATAAACAATAACAGCAGCGTATGTGAAGAGTCAAAAAATGAATGTAAAAATGGTCAGTGTAGATTGTCCAGGTATCTATTGTTGAACTATTTAACTAAGTATGTATCAGTCTTATGGCTTTGGGGTACAAGCTGTTCAGGGTCTGTTGTTCCAGACTTGGTGCCACTATGTCCATCCTTCCTCCACTCTGGGACAGTTGATGGCAGGTTGAATTATTCAGGACCTTCCTGTATGGCCTAATTACTGCTGTATAGACCACTCCATAATGTAAACATCAGTGATGTACATTATGTTATTTTACCTCAGTGGGGTGCCCATAGTGATGGACTGGTGTGTAGCGTTGTAGCCTCCTTCAAATGGAGAGAATGGATGAGCTGGAAGGGAATTGAGCCGTGCTTGTGTGTGTGTGCATGTGTGTGTGTGTGTGCATGTGTGTGTGTGTGCATGTGTGTGAATAATTCCTGAAAGGGCCTGTGACAGTGAGTAGTAGAGTAAAGTAGCTGATCAGACAGATGAAAGGTAAAAGGCCTCAGCCGGCTCCCCACACTCACCTGTCGGCCATCCCCAGGTACAAGGCTCTCCTCTCCTGCAGGGAGCAGCCTTCTGACCTGGAGATGGCCCTTTTCATTACTGGCATTCTAACACTGTATTTGTTTAAAAAGGAATCAATTAAATTGAAATCTCTCTGAAAGCTCTACTAGGAAAACACTGTCTGGACAATGTTTAGATTGTGCGGAGGCTGCATCTTTTCCCACTCCCTCTGTTTCTATTGCAACCAAAACACACAGTCTTAATTGCTTTATGCAAAAGCACTACACTGTCGGACACAATCCCCTCTCCTACGTGTTATTTTCCTTTCATATAGCCATGGTTTGTTCTCAATGCGAGCCTCTCTGGGAAGGAGAACAACCTTCCTCGACCTCTCCTTCATATTCACACTTAATCCGTGGATGTTTTGAAACAGAAATCATTTTGTTATAAGAAAAGAATCTCGACAAACAGAGATGTAAAAAAAAGTTTGCGACTGAGAGGCAGGAAGAATTGAGCTTCTGGTTTCTAAGAGTTTCTCCTGTGAGGTGGGGGTTGTTTTCCTTATGCACATGTTCTATTCTTCTGTCTGTTTGCAGAGGAAACACACGGTGTGTTTTTCAATGGGATGAACTTGTCCTCAGCTTTCAAGGCAAACTGTTCTCAGGCTTACTGTAGGTCACAGCTGTTGTGTGGGCCAAGGTTCTGACACAAGGGAAGGTGCACAACCACCTGACCATGTTATGTCTATAAACAGCACAACCACCTGACCATGTTATGTCTATAAACAGCAGAACCACCTGACCATGTTATGTCTATAAACAGCAGAACCACCTGACCATGTTATGTCTATAAACAGCAGAACCACCTGACCATGTTATGTCTATAAACAGCAGAACCACCTGACCATGTTATGTCTATAAACAGCAGAACCACCTGACCATGTTATGTCTATAAACAGCAGAACCACCTGACCATGTTATGTCTATAAACAGCAGAACCACCTGACCATGTTATGTCTATAAACAGCAGAACCACTCGACCATGTTATGTCTATAAACAGCACAACCACCTGACCATGTTATGTCTATAAACAGCAGAACCACCTGACCATGTTATGTCTATAAACAGCAGAACCACCTGACCATGTTATGTCTATAAACAGCAGAACCACCTGACCATGTTATGTCTATAAACAGCAGAACCACCTGACCATGTTATGTCTATAAACAGCAGAACCACCTGACCATGTTATGTCTATAAACAGCAGAACCACCTGACCATGTTATGTCTATAAACAGCAGAACCACCTGACCATGTTATGTCTATAAACAGCAGAACCACCTGACCATGTTATGTCTATAAACAGCAGAACCACCTGACCATGTTATGTCTATAAACAGCAGAACCACCTGACCATGTTATGTCTATAAACAGCAGAACCACTTGACCATGTTATGTCTATAAACAGCACAACCACCTGACCATGTTATGTCTATAAACAGCACAACCACCTGACCATGTTATGTCTATAAACAGCAGAACCACCTGACCATGTTATGTCTATAAACAGCAGAACCACCTGACCATGTTATGTCTATAAACAGCAGAACCACCTGACCATGTTATGTCTATAAACAGCAGAACCACCTGACCATGTTATGTCTATAAACAGCACAACCACCTGACCATGTTATGTCTATAAACAGCAGAACCACCTGACCATGTTATGTCTATAAACAGCACAACCACCTGACCATGTTATGTCTATAAACAGCAGAACCACTTGACCATGTTATGTCTATAAACAGCAGAACCACCTGACCATGTTATGTCTATAAACAGCAGAACCACCTGACCATGTTATGTCTATAAACAGCAGAACCACCTGACCATGTTATGTCTATAAACAGCAGAACCACCTGACCATGTTATGTCTATAAACAGCAGAACCACCTGACCATGTTATGTCTATAAACAACACAACCACCTGACCATGTTATGTCTATAAACAGCAGAACCACCTGACCATGTTATGTCTATAAACAGCACAACCACTCGACCATGTTATGTCTATAAACAGCAGAACCACTCGACCATGTCCATTGTAACTCTCACACCTTTTACATGATCGGTCTGCTTAAGACACTTCCATTGAACTCATCACTTGTGATTTGTGACAGACCATGTTATGTCTATAAACAGCACTATGTGAGGATATTCACTGAGTGTACAAAACATTAAGAACACTCTTTGAGCTGAGGTTAGGCTCTTTCCATGACATAGACTGACCAGGTGAAAGCTATGATTCCTTATTAATGTCACTTGTTAAATCCACTTCAATCAGTGTAGATGAAGGGGAGGAGACAGGTTAAAGAAGGATTCAATGTTAGGAAAGTGTTCGTAATGTTTGGTATACTCAGTGAATGTTAGGTTGGTGCAGAAACCACTTAAACACCAGCCATATTTTAGGACTATGCTAATAGCAGGAGTGTGGTAGGATGCTATAATAGGGGGAAGCTGATTTAACCATTGATGCATATCTTCCAAATATTAAATCCACTTTCCAACTGTGTTTTACAATAGACATTAACTTCACCGTGATTCTCTGGGCCACTGATATGGAACACGGGTTTATGACATCTGTCATGCAATGCTAATGTAGGGACTCACTCAGTGGAATGCATACCTGCCTCCCTCTATTCCCACCTCATTTGTCTAGCCGTGCTTTGTTTTTTGTCCTTTTATAAAGAGATTTAACTGAAAAGAGTTCCAGCTCAGTCAGTACTGAAGGTAACTGTTTTGTTTTTCCTTCAGAGTACATCACCTTGAACAGGAAGTCCCTGAGGTCAGCTAGCTACAGTAGCACTGCATCACCATCTGAGGCCTCCTATGGAGGTGTTCTCCCTCTGTCCTCTCACCCTCTCCATCACTTCTACCCTCATCGTCCTCTCCCTATTTCTAACACTCTCTCTCTCTCTCTCTCCCTCCCTCACTCCCTCGTTCTTTTCCTGTCTCTTGTTCACCCCTTTCTCTCTCTCTTTCTCTCTCTCTTTATCTCTCTCTCTCTCTCTCTCTCTCTCTCTCTCTTTCTCTCTCTCTCTCTCTCTCTCTCTCTCTCTCTCTCTCTCTCTCTCTCGCTGCCTCTCTCTCTCTCTTTCTCTCTCTCTCTCTCTCTCTCTCTCTCTCTCTCTCTCTCTCTCTCTCTCTCTCTCTCGCTCTCTCTCACTACTGTGACGATAATGAGACAATAGCGCTCCACTGTTCTTGTAAGCCCCTGTAAACAAGACCCGAGACAAGTTCAATGGATTTGTTAAATTATTGACATTTAATTGGAGGTGCTTTTGTGAAGCCTTCTGAAATGCTATTCCCTGTTTCTCTGTCGCCATGGCTGCTAATGAGCGCAACAGTTATTCACCCTGTCAGTATGTGACGCAGGACCCCGGAGTTCCTCCAAATAAATTAATTGTGTCACTTGGACACAGATAAAACAGGTTGGCATTTTTTAACTGGAAAAGGATACCAAAAGAGAATAATAATTAGCATGTTGCTGCTGAAGTGCAGGAGGGAAAAGGAAAGAGAGAGAGAGAGGTTTTCAGGTGTGTCCCTTTTCCATCTCGTTAATAGCTCTGCAGCTGTCCTGCTGTAATCCCTATGGAGCTGTCTGAGGCAGGCCATTTAACACACACGCACGCACGCACGCACGCACGCACACACACACACACACACACACACACACACACACACACACAGTACTAGACCAGTGTTCAGCACATGCAGAACATGTATAGTTTGTCTTCTCTACATATCCTCCCCTCTCCCTCTCTGTCTGGCCTCGCTCCCCTGTGTTCCCATCCTGACCTTACGGCTAGCATTCAGGGATTGCGCTGCTAACGCATGTGATAATTCTGTTTACATAGACTTTTTGTGGGGTGACATTACACCCTCCATGTCAGAGAAAATAGCTAATTTCCATAAGTCCTGGAAATGCAAAAAAAGCCTTGCTCATTTATGTGGTGAATAGTAATTGAATTACTATTCTCCTTCAGGTGAGGCTTCAGACGTTAAGGAGGAGGAGGAGGATGGGGATGGAGGAGGAGGAGGAGGAGGAGTGGGATTGAGGAGGAGGAGGAGTGGGATGGAGGAGGAGGGGGAGTGGGATGGAGGAGGAGTGGGTTGGAGGAGGAGGAGTGGGATGGAGGAGGAGGAGTGGGATGGAGAAGGAGGAGGAGTGGGATGGAGGAGGAGTGGGTTGGAGGAGGAGGAGTGGGATGGAGGAGAAGGAGGAGTGGGATGGGGGAGAAGGAGGAGTGGGATGGAGGAGGAGGAGTGGGATGGAGGAGGAGGAGGAGGAGTGGGATGGTGGAGAAGGAGGAGTGGGATTGGGGAGAAGGAGGAGGAGTGGGATGGAGGAGGAGGAGGAGTGGGATGGAGGAGGAGGAGGAGTGGGATGGAGGAGGAGGAGGAGTGGGATGGAGGAGAAGGAGGAGTGGGATGGGGGAGAAGGAGGAGTGGGATGGAGGAGGAGGAGTGGGATGGAGGAGGAGGAGGAGTGGGATGAGGAGGAGGAGTGGGATGGTGGAGAAGGAGGAGTGGGATGGGGGAGAAGGAGGAGGAGTGGGATGGAGGAGGAGGAGGAGTGGGATGGAGGAGGAGGAGGAGAGGGATGAGGAGGAGGAGTGGGATGGTGGAGAAGGAGGAGTGGGATGGGGGAGAAGGAGGAGGAGTGGGATGGAGGAGGAGGAGGAGTGGGATGGAGAAGGAGGAGGAGTGGGATGGAGGAGGAGGAGGAGTGGGATGGAGGAGGAGGAGTGGGGTGGAGGAGGAGTAGGTTGGAGGAGGAGGAGTGGGATGGAGGAGGAGGAGGAGTGGAATGGAAGAGGAGGAGTGGGATGGAGGAGGAGGAGTGGGATGGAGGAGAAGGAGGAGTGGGATGGAAGAGGAGGAGTGGGATGGAGGAGGAGGAGTGGGATGGAGGAGGAGGAGTGGGATGGAGGAGGAGGAGTGGGATGGGGGAGAAGGAGGAGTGGGATGGAGGAGGTGCAGTGGGATGGAGGAGGTGGAGTGGGATGGAGGAGGAGGATGAGTGGGATGGGGAGGAGGAGTAGGTTGGAGGAGGAGGAGTGGGATGGAGGAGGAGGAGTGGGATGGAGGAGGAGGAGTGGGATGGAGGAGGAGGATGAGTGGGATGGGGAGGAGGAGTAGGTTGGAGGAGGAGGAGTGGGATAGAGGAGGAGGAGTGGGATGGAGGAGGAGGAGTGGGATGGAGGAGGAGGATGAGTGGGATGGGGAGGAGGCATGGGATGGAGGAGGAGGCATCGGATGGAGGAGGAGTGGGATGGAGGAGGAGGATGAGTGGGATGGGGAGGAGGAGTGGAATGGGGATGGACAAGAGGGCAGGGATGGAACCTGACATCATCAATTACTTTACAGTATTTCTACCACAAGATTCAATACTCTGATTTGAAATCTTCCAACTCCACAGACCAGTGCTGAAACAATTTACTATCTTGTGAACACTGATAACATACTAGGCACAGCTTGTCATCAATAGCATTTACACTGTAAACCATTTAACTGTGAACCATTTAACTGTGAACCATTTAACTGTGAACCATTTAACTGTGAACCATTTAACTGTGAACCATTTAACTGTGAACCATTTAACTGTGAACCATTTAACTGTGAACCATTTAACTGTGAACCATTTAACTGTAAACCATTTAAGTGTTCACGGTGAAGTGTCTTTACAGATAGGCTGTGTACACTGTTACAAACATTCTGTGGTACACTCCACACTAGTAGAACTAGTAGAACCTCATTGTAAAGTTAAAGAGCAGATGAAAGTAAGCAGCAAACTCAAAATAATACTAAATACTAAATAATACTAAATACTTAACTCTAAGAAACTATTACGACAGACGACACAACAGTGGTACACTTGATTACCAACAACGACGAGACTGCCTAGGGTGTAGGTGAGGGCCCTCGGAGTGTGGTGTCAGGAAAATAACCTCACACTCAACGTCAACAAAACTAAGGAGATGATTGTGGACTTCAGGAAACAGCAGAGGGAACACCCCCCTATCCACATTGATGGAACAGTAGTGGAGAGGGTAGTAAGTATTAAGTTCCTCGGCGTACACATCACAGACAAACTGAATTGGTCCACCCACACAGACAGCATCGTGAAGAAGGCGCAGCAGCGCCTCTTCAACCTCAGGATGCTGAAGAAATTCGGCTTGTCACCAAAAGCACTCACAAACTTCTACAGATGCACAATCGAGAGCATCCTGTCGGGCTGTATCACCGCCTGGTACGGCAACTGCTCTGCCCACAACCGTAAGGCTCTCCAGAGGGTAGTGAGGTCTGCACAACGCATCACCGGGGGCAAACTACCTGCCCTCCAGGACACCTACACCACCCGATGTCACAGGAAGGCCATAAAGATCATCAAGGACATCAATCACCCGAGCCACTGCCTGTTCACCCCGCTATCATCCAGAAGGCGAGGTCAGTACAGGTGCATCAAAGCTGGGACCGAGAGACTGAAAAACAGCTTCTATCTCAAGGCCATCAGACTGTTAAACAGCCACCACTAACATCGAGTGGCTGCTGCCAACACACTGACTCAACTCCAGCCACTTTAATAATGGGAATTGATGGGAAATGATGTAAAATATATCACTAGCCACTTTAAACAATGCTACCTAATATAATGTTTACATACCCTACATTATTCATCTCATATGTATATGTATATACTGTACTCTATATCATCTACTGCATCTTTATGTAATACATGTATCACTAGCCACTTTAACTATGCCACTTTGTTTACATACTCATCTCATATGTATATACTGCACTCAATACCATCTACTGTATCTTGCCTATGCCGCTCTGTACCATCACTCATTCATATATCTTTATGTACATATTCTTTATCCCCTTACACTGTGCCTATAAGGTAGTAGTTTTGGAATTGTTAGCTAGATTACTTGTTGGTTATTACTGCATTGTCGGAACTAGAAGCACAAGCATTTCGCTACACTCGCATTAACATCTGCTAACCATGTGTATGTGACAAATAACATTTGATTTGATTTGATTTGAAGAGAGACACGCTCAAATTAACTTTATGGGTGAGGTTAAACAGGAAGAGATCAGCGACTACATCTAGGTCTGGATTGGGCAGCGACTACATCTAGGTCTGGACTGGGCAGCGACTATATCTAGGTCTGGACAGGGCAGCGACTGCATCTAGGTCTGGGTTGGGCTTGGCTGAGCAGCGACTACACCGAGGTCTGGGCTGGGCAGCGACTACATCTAGGTCTGGACTGGGCAGCGACTAGACCTAGGTCTGGACTGGGCTGGGCTGGGTAGCGACTACGTCTAGGTCTGGGCTGGGCAGCGACTACATCTAGGTCTGGGCTGGGCAGCGACTACATCTAGGTCTGGGCTGGGCAGCGACTACATCTAGGTCTGGACTGGGCAGCGACTACATGCAGGTCTGGACTGGGCAGCGACTACATCTAGGTCTGGGCTGGGCAGCGACTACATCTAGGTCTGGGCTGGGCAGCGACTACACCTAGGTCTGGACTGGGCTGGGCTGGGCTGGGTAGCGACTACGTCTAGGTCTGGGCTGGGCAGCGACTACATCTAGGTCTGGGCTTGGGAGCGACTACATTTAGGTCTGGGCTGGGCTGGGCAGCGACTACATCTAGGTCTGGGCTGGGCAGCGACTACATCTAGGTCTGGGCTGGGCAGCGACTACACCTAGGTCTGGACTAGGCTGGGCTGGGTAGCGACTACGTCTAGGTCTGGGCTGGGCAGCGACTACATGCAGGTCTGGACTGGGCTGGGCTGGGCAGCGACCACATCTAGGTCTGGACTGGGCAGTGACTACATCTAGGTCTGGGCTGGGCAGCGACTACATCTAGGTCTGGGCTGGGCAGCGACTACATTTAGGTCTGGGCTGGGCTGGGCAGCGACTACATCTCAGTCTGGATTGGGCAGTGACTACATCCTGTTCTGGTCTGGGCAGTGACTACATCTAGGTCTGGACTGGGCAGCAACTACATCTAGGTCTGGGCTGGGCAGCGACTACATTTAGGTCTGGGCTGGGCTGGGCAGCGACTACATCTAGTTCTGGGCTGGGCAGCGACTACATTTAGGTCTGGGCTGCGCTGGTCTGGGCTGGGCTACACTGGGCTGGGCTGGGCTGCACTGGGCTGGGCTGCACTGGGCTGGGCTGCACTGGGCTGGGCTGGGCTGCACTGGGCTGGTCTGGGCTGGTCTGGTCTGGGCTGGTCTGGTCTGGGCTGGTCTGGGCTGGTCTGGGCTGGTCTGGGATGGTCTGGGCTGGTCTGGTCTGGGATGGTCTGGTCTGGTGTGGTCTGGTCTGGTCTGGGGTAGTACTAGTGTACGAGGAACTCTTACTGTTACTGTAGCTTCATATGGAAGTTTTCCGGAGCTCGTTCCAGCTTCTCTCTTCTTTCAATTTAGTTTACCTCCTTATGGTTGAATATTTTGTACTGTCAGCACCAGATATGTTTTAACCAATGAAATCGGTTGAGCAATAAGGGGGCAGGACAGCGATAGTCTGGTTGTCAACACGTAGAGAGGACTTGGGACTAGAGAGAAAGCCTTGGTTCTCCTCTCCGATACGTTTCCCTTAATAACTTAGAACTTATGTTTTAAACATCAGGAAAAAGTCAAGACAGTGTTATGGGGGCCACGACTCTTCCCCGCAATCCCCCCCCCCCCCCCTCTGTTTTTCTGCTAATTTGGCGTTTAGAAGATCTTAAGCTTTTCAAGCACAGGGTTGTCAGGGATCAGTTTTTGCCGGAGGCGTCTTGATTTGAGGATATTTGGCTCTGATTGATCTTCTTTCAGAGAAGGGTTAAGCTTTTGAGCGATGCCAGGAGATTGAGCTAATGATAAGTAATTCTGCTAATTGCTATGAAATTAGACTTTGCCATCCGTGCTGTAATTACTTGTGCCTGACTCTGTATTCAGGGATGGTTGAGCATCGCTCCCCTGTGCTGCAGCCATGTGATCCTGTCAGGACAGAGAGCTATGGTCCGGCTGGCTCAGTCAGTTCTGCTGAAGCTGCAGTTTGTCCCCCCACCCCCTCTGTGTTGTTGTTGGGGGACGTTTATTGGATTGCCAGTCTCCTCTGTTTGCTGCGTGCCCTGGCCGGCCGGTGAGGGAGTGCCCTTGCGGGGACAGCAGTAGCAGCGGCTTCAGGAGCGCCACACCACATCAATTCTGCATCATTTGCATTACAGTAAACTACAGATGGTTTGGAATACAAATGTATTCCAAACCACCAGGCGTGGGGAAATATGTTGGGTGGAGGAGAGGGCTCACAGTAGGTGGAGGGGAGGGGGAGGGCTCAGTGGGCGGAGGGGAGGGGGAGGGCTCAGTGGGTGGAGGGGAGAGGGAGGGCTCAGTGGGTGGAGGGGAGGGCGAGGGCTCAGTGGGTGGAGCGGAAGGGGAGGGCTCAATAGGTGGAGGGGAGGGGGAGGGCTCAGTGGGTGGAGGGGAGAGGGAGGGCTCAGTGGGTGGAGGGGAGGGGGAGGGCTCAGTGGGTGGAGGCCATCAGGGTAAAGGAGAGCCTGGAGATGGGGCCAGATTTGTTGTGCTGTCTGGACAAAATCAGCTCGCCACCCTGAGCTTTTATATGACCTCTGGTCACCTCTAAAGCCTTGCTAATAATACCCAACTTTGTTAAAGCTGACTACATCCAATTCATATTTACACTAAAATGGCCATGTTTTTTAAATCAACTCTATTACACTATTTTAGCAAAATAACAATGGATTTAGATCCTCACTTTATGCCATTATAAATGTAAATTACATTTTCTAATGTAGCTTGTCATCAAATCATCCCTGGCTCTTTCTTTGTGCATCCCTAAACCACTATGAATGTGTGATTGCATCAGGATCAGCTGAAAAAATACTCATCTTTAACTCTCACAATGTTAGAATCTTGTCTGTCCCTCGTTCAGACCCTTCCCCCCTTCCTCCTCTCCCTCCGTCTTCCCCTATCTCTCTACCCCATTGTTTCGGGACATCAAATGCACCTCAGTATGCACATGGTGCACCTAACAATGGCCTCCTGACAGCTCCAGTGGACATTAAAGGTTCCCGTTGACAGAGCAGAGGGGATACGGGAGAGGCGGTCAAAGATCTGTTGCCGGGGCTAATGAAAAAGATTTATTCATGATTTAAAAAGTCGGCATTAGCACTCTCTGCAACATCTGGTTCCGATCTTTTCATGGCACTCTCTCTCCGAGGTGTGATTATCTGTTGTGACTCTCTCACAGCTTCTACAGCTTCCCAACACCTTAACTTAAGACTGGATAATAGATACAGTAGAAGTCGGATTACTGTAGTTATACAGTATTACAAACTGGGTGGTTCGAGCCCTGAATGCTGATTGGCTGACAGCAGTGGTATATCAGACATTATACCACAGGTATGACAAACATTTATTTTTACTCTGCTAATTATGTTGGTAACCAGTTTATAATAGCAATAGGCACCTCTGGGGTTTATGATTTATGGCCAATATACCACGGCTAAGGGTTGTGTCCAGGCACTCCGCGTTGCGTCGTGCTTAAGAACAGCCCTTAGTCGTGGTATATTGGCCATATACCACACTCCTCATGCCTTATTGCTTAAGTACACCATCAGAATGTAATCTACTATACTGTATTACATTTTATTTGATAAATATGATGAAATATGTGAAATGGATAGGTTGTCTTCCTGTGGCTGTGTCTCACTGGGAGCTCTGTCATATCTCTGTGTTCCCCTGGCTGTGTCTCACTGGGAGCTCTGTCATATCTCTGTGTTCCCCTGGCTGTGTCTCACTGGGAGCTCTGTCATATCTCTGTGTTCTCCTGGCTGTGTCTCACTGGGAGCTCTGTCATATCTCTGTGTTCTCCTGGCTGTGTCTCACTGGGAGCTCTGTCATATCTCTGTGTTCTCCTGGCTGTGTCTCACTGGGAGCTCTGTCATATCTCTGTGTTCCCCTGGCTGTGTCTCACTGGGAGCTCTGTCATATCTCTGTGTTCTCCTGGCTGTGTCTCACTGGGAGCTCTGTCATATCTCTGTGTTCCCCTGGCTGTGTCTCACTGGGAGCTCTGTCATATCTCTGTGTACCCCTGGCTGTGTCTCACTGGGAGCTCTGTCATATCTCTGTGTTCCCCTGGCTGTGTCTCACTGGGAGCTCTGTCATATCTCTGTGTTCTCCTGGCTGTGTCTCACTGGGAGCTCTGTCATATCTCTGTGTTCTCCTGGCTGTGTCTCACTGGGAGCTCTCTCATATCTCTGTGTTCCCCTGGCTGTGTCTCACTGGGAGCTCTGTCATATCTCTGTGTTCTCCTGGCTGTGTCTCACTGGGAGCTCTGTCATATCTCTGTGTTCTCCTGGCTGTGTCTCACTGTGAGCTCTGTCATATCTCTGTGTTCTCCTGGCTGTGTCTCACTGGGAGCTCTGTCATATCTCTGTGTTCTCCTGGCTGTGTCTCACTGGGAGCTCTGTCATATATCTGTGTTCCCCTGGCTGTGTCTCACTGGGAGCTCTGTCATATCTCTGTGTTCCCCTGGCTGTGTCTCACTGGGAGCTCTGTCATATCTCTGTGTTCCCCTGGCTGTGTCTCACTGGGAGCTCTGTCATATCTCTGTGTTCTCCTGGCTGTGTCTCACTGGGAGCTCTGTCATATCTCTGTGTTCTCCTGGCTGTGTCTCACTGGGAGCTCTCTCATATCTCTGTGTTCCCCTGGCTGTGTCTCACTGGGAGCTCTCTCATATCTCTGTGTTCCCCTGGCTGTGTCTCACTGGGAGCTCTGTCATATATCTGTGTTCTCCTGGCTGTGTCTCACTGGGAGCTCTGTCATATCTCTGTGTTCCCCTGGCTGTGTCTCACTTGGAGCTCTGTCATATCTCGGTGTTCCCCTGGCGGTGTCTCACTGGGAGCTCTGTCATATCTCTGTGTTCCCCTGGCTGTGTCTCACTGTGAGCTCTGTCACATCTATGTGTTCCCCTGGCTGTGTCTCACTGTGAGCTCTGTCATATCTCTGTGTTCCCCTGGCTGTGTCTCACTGGGAGCTCTGTCATATCTCTGTGTTCTCATGGCTGTGTCTCTGCTGGATGCCCAGTCATTAGATAGGTTATTCTCCTGCCCCGGTAAAAAATAGACCTGTTCTCACCATGAGGTGAGGTTCTCAGCAGTCCTCTCTCTTTGTGTGTGTTGGTTTATTTGTGTGTGTGTGTGTTTGTGTATTTGTGTGTGTCATGTGTGTGTACATATGTGTGTGTGTTTGTGTATTTGTGTGTGTCATGTGTGTGTACATATGTGTGTGTGTGTGTGTTTGTGTATTTGTGTGTGTCATGTGTGTGTCATGTGTGTGTCATGTGTGTGTCATGTGTGTGTACATATGTTCATGTATGGAAACACTCTGAACTGTGGTGTCGGTTGTTCTGTACTGTTCTGTGATCTGATTTTAACGAGTCTTCTCTCTTTTTCATCTTTCATTGTTACTTTTACCCAGAGGGCCTTTTCCTTCCCCCTCCCCCTAATGCTTCACATTCCTTCTCTATGCAACCCAGCTTGTTTCCTGATATTGCACATTGTTTGGGAACTTCAAAAGGCTCCATTTTCAACATGTGTCCATTTTAGACTGTAAAGGAATCTATGGCATGTGGTCTGAATTACCCCCCCCCCTCCCTACTTAAACACTCACATGTGAAGAAACTAATCAGAACATACATGACCAATCAGTCTTCACTCCTGGATTTCAGAAAATCATCTTTACAGTAGATAAATGTTCAGCTTTCCATCCAGTGTATTTAACATCAATATACATAATAGAACCAGATTCCTGTTCCCCCTGCTATCTAATCCATTCAGAGGGTGAAGGAGGCCTGTGTCTCTAGGCTGTTAGCTGTGTGAAGGAGAGGGATCTGCCATAATGTATGTAACCTTGGCAGAGGGCTGACAGGGAGGCCAAAAGGGGGTCACCGCTGAGCTGCCCGGTCCTGGAGCAGACCACTGTGCTATTGGGTGGGGGTGAAGCCGGAGCAGACCACTGTGCTATTGGGTGGGGGTGAAGCCGGAGCAGAACACAGTGCTATTGGGTGGGGGTGAAGCCAGAGCAGATCACTGTGCTATTGGGTGGGGGTGAAGCCGGAGCAGACCACTGTGCTATTCGGTGGGGGTGAAGCCGGAGCAGACCACAGTGCTATTGGGTGGGGGTGAAGCCGGAGCAGACCACTGTGCTATTGGGTGGGGGTGAAGCCGGAGCAGACCACTGTGCTATTGGGTGGGGGTGAAGCCGGAGCAGACCACAGTGCTATTGGGTGGGGGTGAAGCCGGAGCAGAACACTGTGCTATTGGGTTGGGGTGAAGCCGGAGCAGACCACTGTGCTATTGGGTTGAGGTGAAGCCGGAGCAGACCACAGTGCTATTGGGTTGAGGTGACGCCGGAGCAGACCACAGTGCTATTGGGTTGAGGTGAAGCCGGAGCAGACCACAGTGCTATTGGGTTGAGGTGACGCCGGAGCAGACCACAGTGCTATTGGGTTGAGGTGAAGCCGGAGCAGACCACAGTGCTATTGGGTTGAGGTGAAGCCGGAGCAGACCACAGTGCTATTGGGTTGAGGTGAAGCCGGAGCAGACCACAGTGCTATTGGGTTGAGGTGAAGCCGGAACAGACCACAGTGCTATTGGGTTGAGGTGAAGCCGGAGCAGACCACAGTGCTATTGGGTGGGGGTGAAGAAGGAGATAATGCAGCAGCAAGCCACATGGCTATCTCTCTCTCTCTCTCTCTCTCTCTCTCTCTCTCGCTCTCTCTCTCTCTCTCTCTCTCTCTCTCTCTCTCTCTCTCTCTCTCAACATTGCCCAAGCAAGTGAAGTGGATAATATACAAAAGTGAAATAAACAATAAAAATTAACAGTAAACATTACACTCACAGAAGTTCCAAAATAATAAAGACATTACAAAATGTCATATTGAGGGCAGTGTGCACATAGCCTGTCTTCTCTTGAGAGCCATGTCTGCCTACAGCGGCCTTTCTCAATAGGCCGGGTGCTGCAGACTGTTCTAGTTCCCTCGCCAATTCGTTGATATATATGTTGAAGAGGGTGGGGCTTAAGCTGCATCCCTGTCTCACCCAATGGCCCCATGGAAAGAAATGTGTATGTCTTTTGCCAATTTTAACTGCATACTTGTTGTTTGTGTACATGGATTTTATAATGTCGTATGTTTTTCCCCCAACACCACTTTCCATCAATTTGTATAGCAGAGAGCCCCTGAGACCTCCCTTAGACCCCTCAGCTGCTCCTCCTCCCAACATCCATGTGGATGGATGTAATGAGGACGTATATGACAGATGTAGCTGTTTCTTGCATGTGTACTAGTCTGTGAGGGTTGTTTTATGTGGCTGTTAAATGGGCCTCCACAATGCTTGTTTATGAACGTGCCGGAACAAAGGCTGCTAGCCTTCACATCAAAGCTGCTTGCTTGTGGCCATTGGGTGTCTCCTCCATGTTTTTCACACCTCTCTCTGGCAAGGGCTCCGGAGTTGTTGTAATTGGAGAACATGCTTGTTGGGGAAAGGGCCACTATTAGGCTAATTGCAAACTGCTTGGAGAGAGAACTGTTATACCTACATCAAATAAAACCGCTAGATCTTTAAATAGTACTAAATCCGCTCCTACAGCTTACTATTGATGATTTCAGACAAACAGGTGTCAAGAGCTAACAAACAGACTCACTGGAGAAGGAGTTGTGTTTAATACTATCAGTGTAATAATGCTGAAGACATCTGTAAGGAGAAAATGTGTGTGCGTGTGTCTCTGAGGACCAGCTCAGTGACCTTCACCTTTTTTTCCTCTGACTCTCCCTCCTCCTCCTCCTCCCCCTCCTCCTCCTCCTCTCTTCACCTCCTCCTCCCTCCTCACCCTCCTTCTCCTTCTTCTCCTCCCTTCTCCTCCTCCTCTTCCTCTTCTTCCTCCTCTTACTCTCCACCCAGACATCATAATGGAGCTGCTCTCAGCTTGCTGACATGTGTCATTTGGCATTTAAAATAGAGAGATACCCTGATCCTACACTACAGAGGGTAGTGCGTAGAGCCCAGTACATCACTGGGGCCAAGCTTCCTGCCTTAAGGGACCTCTATACCAGGCGGTGTCAGAGGAAGGCCCAAAAAATTGTCAAAGACTCCAGTCACCCAAGTCACAGATTGTTCTTTCTGCTATCGCACGGCAAGCGGTACCGGAGCGCCAAGTCTAGGTCCAAAAGGCTCCTTAACAGCTTCTACCCCCAAGCCATAAGACTGCTGAACAATTAATCAAATGGCCACTTGAACTATTTGCATTAACTTGTGTCCCACCTACAGGTAGGCTAGTGGTTAGAGCGTTGGACTAGTAACCGGAAGGTTGCAAGATTGAATCCCTGAGCTGACAAGGTCGACACATCTTTCGTTCTGCCCCTGAACAAGGCAGTTATCCCACTGTTCCTAGGCTGTAATTTAAAATAAGAGTTAGTTCTTAACTGACTTGCCTAGTTAAATAAAGATGAAATAAAAAAGAAACATGTACAAATGACCTGAACTGACCTGTACCTCCACACATTGACTTGGTACTGGTACCCCCTGTATAAAGCCTCATCATTGTGTTACTTACATTTTTTTTTTACTTTAGTTTATTTAGATATTTTCTTAAATATATTTTCTTAAAACTGCATTGTTGGTTAAGGGCTTGTAAGTAAGCATTTCACAGGAATGTCTACACCTGTTGTATTCAGCGCATGTAGCAAATAAGATTGGATTTGATTTTGTCATGTGCACCTTACAGTGAAGGCTATATACAGACACCGGTAGTCAGGTCTATTGAGGTAGTATGTACAGTGCCTTGCGAAAGTATTCGGCCCCCTTGAACTTTGCGACCTTTTGCCACATTTCAGGCTTCAAACATAAAGATATAAAACTGTATTTTTTTGTGAAGAATCAACAACAAGTGGGACACAATCATGAAGTGGAACGACATTTATTGGATATTTCAAACTTTTTTAACCAATCAAAAACTGAAAAATTGTCTTGGTGTGTTTGGACCATTCTAGTTTGTTGGTGATGTGGACACCAAGGAATTTGAAGCTCTCAAACTGCTCCACTACAGGCCCGTCGATGAGAATGGGGACGTGCTCGGTGCTCCTTTTCCTGTAGTCCACAATCATCTCCTTAATCTTGGTTACTTTGAGGGATAGGTTGTTATTCTGACACCACCCGGCCAGGTCTCTGACTTCCGACCGCAAGGCTGTCTCGTCGTTGTCGGTGATCAGGCCAACCACTGTTGTGTTGTCAGCAAACTTAATGATGGTGTTGGAGTCGTGCCTGGCCATGCAGTTGTGGGTGAACAGGGAGTACAGGAGGGGACTGAGCACGCACACCTGGGGAGCTCCAGTGTTGAGGATCCCGGTGGCAGATGTGTTGCTAGCTACCCTCACCACCTGGGGGCGGCCCGTCAGGAAGTCCAGGATCCAGTTGCAGAGGGAGATGTTTAGTCCCAGGTTCCTTAGCTTAGTGATGAGCTTTGAGGGTACTATGGTGTTGAACGCTGAGCTGTAGTCAATGAATAGCATTCTCACATAGGTGTTCCTTTTGTCCAGGTGGGAAAGGGCAGTGTGGAGTGCAATAGAGATTGCATTATCTGTGGATCTGTTTGGGCGGTATGCAAATTGGAGTGGGTCTAGGGTTTCTGGGATAATGGTGTTGATGTGAGCCATGACCAGCCTTTCAAAGCACTTCATGGCTACGGACATGAGTGCTACGGGTCAGCCATGTTGAAGCATGTTGGTATTACAGACTCAATTAGGGACATGTTGAAAATGTCAGTGAAGACACCTGCCAGTTGGTCAGCACATGCCCGAGCACACGTCCTGGTAAGCCATTTGGCCCTGCAGCCTTGTGTATGTTGACCTGTTTAAAGGTCTTACTGACGTCGGCTACTGGGAGCGTGATCACACAGTCGTCCGGAACAGCTGATGCTCTCATGCATGCCTCAGTGTTGCTTGACTCGAAGAGAGCATAGAAGTGATTTAGCTCGTCTGGTAGGCTCGTGTCACTGGGCAGCTCGCGGCTGTGCTTCCCTTTGTAGTCTGTAATAGTTTGTGAGCCCTGCCACATCCGACGAGCATCGGAGCCGGTGTAGTATGATTCAATCTTAGCCCTGTATTGACGCTTTGCCTGTTTGATGGTTCGTTGCAGGGCATAGTGGGATTTCTTGTAAGCTTCCGGGTTAGAGTCCCGCACCTTGAAAGCGGCAGCTCTACCCTTTAGCTCAGTGCGAATGTTGCCTGTAATCCATGGCTTCTGATTGGGGTATGTACTGTGGGGACGACGTCCTCAATGCACTTATTGATAAAGCCAGTGACTGATGTGGTGTATTCCTCAATGTCATCGGAAGAATCCCGGAACATATTCCAGTCTGTGCTAGCAAAGCAGTCCTGTAGTTTAGCATCTGCTTCATCTGACCATTTTTTTTTATATACCGAGTCACTGATGCTTCCTGCTTTAATTTTTGCTTGTAAGCAGGAATCAGTAGGATGGAGTTGTTTTTGGATTTACCAAATGGAGGGCGAGGGAGAGCTTTGTATGCGTCTCTATGTGTGGAGTACAGGTGATCTAGAATTTTTTTCCCTCTGGTTGCACATGTTGATAGAAATTTGGTGGAACTGATTTAAGTTTCCCTGCATTAAAGTCTCCGGCCACTAGGAGCACCGCCTCTGGGTGAGTGGTTTCCTGTTTGCTTATTTCCTTATACAGCTGGCTGAGTGTGGTCTTAGTGCCAGCATCTGTCTGTGGTGGTAAATAAACAGCCTCGAAAAGTATAGCTGAGAACTCTCTAGGCAAGTAGTGGCCTGCAATTTATCATAATATACTCTACTTCAGGCGAGCAAAATCTAGAGACTCCCTTAGATTCCCCCCCCCCCCCCCCCCCCCCCCCTCGTCTTACCGGAGTGTGCTGTTCTATCCTGCCGGTGCCGTGTGTATTCCGCTAGCTGAATATCCATGTCGTCATTCAGCCACGATTCCGTGAAACATAGGATATTACAGTTTTTGATGTCCCGTTGGTAGGATATTCGTGATCGTACCTCATCTAGTTTATTGACCAATGTTTGCACGTTGGCGAGTAATATTGACAGTAACGGCAGCTTTCCTAGTTGTCTTCTGCGAGTCCCGACGAGGCATCCGGCTCTTCTTCCTCTGCGTCGCTTCCTTTTGCAAATAATTGGGATGTCTGCCCTGTGGGGTGTTTGGATAATACTGTGTGAGTCCTGCTTGTTGTTGTTGTTGTTGTTGAAAAAGTCTTTGTCCAATCCGAGGTGAGTGATCGCTGTCCTGATATCTAGAAGCTCTTTTCTGCCGTAAGATACGGTTGCAGAAACATAATGTACAAAATCGTTTACAAATAATGCGAAAACCCCCCACATAATAACACAATTGGTTAGGAGACCGTAAAACGGATCAGAACATGGAATGGGTTTTCTATGAAGACGGAAGTGTTGCTTAATATAAAACATAAATAAAATAAATGTAGTCTCAAATAAATAATGGAACATGTTCAATTTGGTTTAAATAATGTAAAAACACAGTGTTGGAGAATAAAGTAAAAGTGCAATATGTGCCATGTAAGAAAGCTAACGTTTCAGTTCCTTGCTCAGAACATGAGAACATATGAAAGCTGGTGGTTCCTTTTAACATGAGTCTTCAATATTCCCAGTTAAGAAGTTTTAGGTTGTAGTTATTATAGGAATTATAGGACTCTTTCTCTCTATACCATTTGTATTTCATGTACCTTTGACTATTGGATGTTCTTATAGGCACTATAGTATTGCCTGCCTAATCTCTGGAGTTGATCGGCTTGAAGTCATGAACAGCGCTGTGCTTCAAGCATTGCTAAGAGCTGCTGGCAAACACAGGAAAGTGCTGTTTCAATGAATGCTTACGAGCCTGCTGCTGCCTACCACCGCTCAGTCAGACTGCTCCAACAAATCATAGACTTAATTATAATATAATCAACAGACAGAAATACGAGCCTTAGGTCATTAATAACGTCAAATCCGGAAACTATAATTTTGAAAACAAAACGTTTATTCTTTCAGTGAAATACAAAACCTTTCCGTATTTTATCGAATGGGTGGCAATCCTAAGTCTAAATATTGCTGTTACATTGCACAACCTTCAAAGTTATAGCTCATTGTAAATAGCCATGCATGGCAACTGTAGCTTACAGAAATAGTAGAGATGATATGGTGACACATAGAAACAGAGATGATATGGTGACACACAGAAACAGAGATGATATGGTGACACTCATAAACAGAGATGATAGGGTGACACAAAGAAACAGAGATGATATGGTGACACACAGAAACAGAGATGATATGGTGACACATAGAAACAGAGAAGATATGATGATACACATAAACATAGATGTTTGACATGGCAGAGAGAGAAAGCATCAACAGTTACAGTCAGGGCTCAGTAATCTGCCTCTGAGTGGCTCCTGAAACACGCACCAATTTACACTTTGTTGTTATAGCATTTTTTTCCCAAAACATATGGACGCAAATAGGAGTTAACACTAAAGGCATGATGAGCATGGGCCTGAAGACTAAGAAGAGGACTCATCAGCAGCACCATGTTGTTGATGAATGATTTATGAGCTGTCTACCTGACAGCGTGCCATATCAGCAGGCTGTCACCCCCCCGCTAACAGTCGGTCTATACTCTGCCTGCCTTTTTCCTTACCATGTTGCACAGGATGGTGGCCACTCCATAACCGACCCAGATGGCTTGTCTTACTCTCAGTACATAGGTATTTTCTCTGTGAGGTGGATTGTTTTTTATATACTTGCACAGTACAGTCGGTATCTTTTTTTGCTACATTATATCCCTGTGTCCTCTGCTAGGCTTTATCTCAGGGGAGTGGATGTGCCTTTGATACAAAAAAAAAAAATCCCAGTACGTTTCAAAATGGTGTGTAAACTGTTAGATGAATCAAAAGCTTTTAATCAACTCAAGCTGTTAAACCGTATGGGTTCAAAGTGACCCTGAAAACTCGCAAATGCATTACAATAGGGTATGATGGGGCTTGGTGAGGGGGGATAGGGTATGACGGGGCTTGGTGAGGGGGGGTAGGGTATGATGGGGCTTGGTGTTGGGGGGTAGGGTATGATGGGGCTTGGTGAGGGGGGGTAGGGTATGACGGGGCTTGGTGAGAGGGGGTAGTGTATGATGGGGCTTGGTGAGGGGGGGTAGGGTATGATGGGGCTTGGTGTTGGGGGGTAGGGTATGATGGGGCTTGGTGTGGGGGGGGGGTAGGGTATGGTGGGGCTTGGTGTGGGGGGGTAAGGTATGATGGGGCTTGGTGTGGGGGGGTAGGGTATGATGGGGCTTGGTGTGGGGGGGTAGGGTATGGTGGGGCTTGGTGAGGGAGGGAGGGAGGGGGTAGGGTATGGTGGGGCTTGGTAGGGGGGGTAGGGTATGGTGTGGCTTGGTGAGGGAGGGTATGGTGGGGCTTGGTGAGAGAGGGGGGTAGGGTTTGGTGGGGCTTGGTGAGGGAGGGGCTAGGGTATGGTGGGGCTTGGTGAGGGAGGGAGGGGGTAGGGTATGGTGGGGCTTGGTAGGGGTGGTAGGGTATGGTGGGGCTTGGTGAGGGAGGATATGGTGGGGCTTGGTGAGAGAGGGGGGTAGGGTTTGGTGGGGCTTGGTGAGGGAGGGGGGTAGGGTATGGTGGGGCTTGGTGGGGGGGTAGGGTATGGTGGGGCTTGGTGAGGGAGGGGGTAGGGTCTTGTGGGGCTTGGTGAGGGAGGGGGGTAGGGTATGGTGGGGCTTGGTGGGGGGGGGTAGGGTATGGTGGGGCTTGGTGAGAGAGGGGGTAGGGTTTGGTGGGGCTTGGTGAGGGAGGTGGGTAGGGTTTGGTGGGGCTTGGTGAGGGAGGGAGGGGGGTAGGGTATGGTGGGGCTTGGTGAAGGAGGGGGTAGGGTTTGGTGGGGCTTGGTGAGGGAGGGAGGGGGGTAGGGTATGGTGGGGCTTGGTGAGGGAGGGGGTAGGGTATGGTGGGGCTTGGTGAAGGAGGGGGTAGGGTCTGGTGGGGCTTGGTGAGGGAGGGAGGGGGTAGGGTATGGTGGGGCTTGGTGAAGGAGGGGGTAGGGTCTGGTGGGGCTTGGTGAGGGAGGGGGGGTAGGGTATGGTGTGGCTTGGTGCAGAGGAGTCCCCAGGTTTGGGTAGTTTCACACACTAAATGCTCTGGAGATTAAAGCCTGTCAACATTCAGACTACAATATCTGTCTCTTCTAAGGACCTTGTCCCTAGAGTTCAGCTGTAGTTTGAAATCCTAACACACTGTCTTCACTTACAAGTCTACATGTTGTTTTATTGAAAGCTTGGTTTTCATGTCTTGCATAAACAGTTGCTATTCATCTGGTTGCAGAACATGCTCCCAGTGCAGAGGAGACCACACTGAAAAACAATCCACACTCTCACTGAGATATTTTCTCATGGGAACTTCTGACACTTATTATCTAGAATAAAAAAGGAACACACGTTTTGACTGATGCCCTGACTTGAGGAGGACTATGGCTGTTTGGTGACAAAGCCCTGACTTGGAGAAGACTGTGGCTGTTCAGTGAGGAATCCCTGACTTGGAGAAGACTGTGGCTGTTTAGTGAGGAATCCCTGACTTGGAGAAGACTGTGGCTGTTCAATGAGGAATCCCCGACTTGGAGAAGACTGTGGCTGTTTAGTGAGGAATCCATGACTTGGAGAAGACTGTGGCTGTTCAGTGAGGAATCCCTGACTTGGAGAAGACTGTGGCTGTTCAGTGAGGAATCCCTGACTTGGAGAAGACTGTGGCTGTTCAGTGAAGAATCCCTGACTTGGAGAAGACTGTGGCTGTTTAGTGAGGAATCCCTGACTTGGAGAAGACTTTGACTGTTTAGTGAGGAAGCCCTGACTTGGAGAGGACTGTGGCTGTTCAGTGAGGAAGCCCTGACTTGGAGAGGACTGTGGCTGTTCAGTGAGGAAGCCCTGACTTGGAGAGGACTATTGCTGTTCAGTGAGGAAGCCCTGACTTGGAGAGGACTGTTTGTGTTCAGTGAGGAATTTAGTCTGTTTGTAGGAACAAGAGCCACTGGCCCTCTGTGTTTACATCTTCCCATGACATTTTCCCCCCAACTCTGTTTTGAAACAGATTACTGTGCAGTATATTAAATAAATAAGAGAAAGTCACCCCCCCTCCCCCGTCCTCCATTTTGCACAGAGTGACAGTAATCCTCCGTGAGACACGGAGAGTTAGAAGGTTTGTTGCCATTTGCTGAATCCTGTTCCACCGCCCTCCGAATTGTTCAGCAGACAGGTTGATAATGTAAGGGAATTTAATCCTTGCCGCTGAGTGCCAGCACCCACCGTTGTCTGAAGGCGAACTCGCAATCCTCCGTGTCAGATCCCTTTTCTCCCTGCTTCATCCCCCCAGTGGCTCCCACAAAGACGAGGGCGGAGGGGACGTGCGACAAAAAAATCCAATTGCTGTCAGCTTTGGTGCTATGAGTGGCAGAATTGCTGGAAGCAGATCTAGTTTAATTGAGTGGGATCTGAACCTTGTGACTCAAGAGAAAGAGAGTGGGAGATAGAGATGGAATAAGGAGGAGAGGGAGAGAGGGTGAAAGAGAGAGATGGAATAAGGAGGAGAGGGATATAGAGATGGAATAAGGAGGAGAGGGAGATAGAGATGGAATAGGGAGGACAAGAGAGATGGAATAAGGAGGAGAGGGAGAGAGGGAATTAGAGATGGAATAAGGAGGAGAGGGAGAGAAAGATGGATTAAGGAGGAGAGGGAGATAGAGATGGAATAAGGAAAAGAGGGACAGCGAGATGGAATAAGGAAGAGATCGAGATAGAGTAAGGAGGAGAGGGAGAAAGAGATGGAATAAGGCGGAGAGGGAGATAGAGATGGAATAGGGAGGACAAGAGAGATGGAATAAGGAGGAGAGGGAGAGAGGGAGATAGAGATGGAATAAGGAGGAATGGGAGAGAGAGATGGAATAAGAAGGAGTGGGAGAGAGGGAGATAGAGATGGAATAAGGAGGAGGGGGAGATAGAGATTGAATAAGGAGGGGAGGGAGAGAGAGATGGAAAGGGAATAAGGAGGAGAGGGTGATAGAGATGGAATAAGGAGGAGATGAGAGAGATAGAGATGGAATAAGGAAGAGGGAGAGAGAGATAGAGATGGAATAAAGATGAGAGTGAGAGAGAGATGGAATAAGGAGGAGAGAGTGATAGAGAGGGAATAAGGAGGAGAGAGATAGAAATGTAATAAGGAGCAGAGGGTGATAGAAATGCAATAAGGAGGAGATATAGATTGAATACGGAGGAGAGGGAGATAGAGATGGAATAAGGAGGAGAGGGAGATAGAGGTGGATTAAGGAAGAGAGGGAGATAGAGATGGAATAAGGAGGAGAGGGAGATAGAGGTGGATTAAGGAAGAGAGGGAGAGAGGGAGATAGAGATGGAATAAGGAGGAGTGGGAGATAGAGGTGGATTAAGGAAGAGAGGGAGAGAGGGAGATAGAGATGGAAAGGGAATAAGGAGGAGAGGGTGATAGAGATGGAATAAAGAGGAGTGGGAGAGAGATAGAGAATAAGGAGGAGAGGGAGAGAGGTGGAATAAGGAGGCGTCGGAGATAGAGATGGAATAAGGAGGAGAGGGAGATAGAAATGGAATAAGGAGAGTGAGATATAGATGGAATAAGGAGAAGAGGGAGATAGCGATTGAATACGGAGGAAAGTGAGAGAGAGTGATAGAGATGGAATAAGGGGGAGAGGGATGGAATAAGGAGGAGAGGGAGAGAGGGATGGAATAAGGAGGAGAGGAAGAGGGAGATGGAATAAGGGAGAGAGGGAGAGAGGGAGATAGAGATGGAATAAGGAGGAGTGGGAGATAGAGATGGAATAAGGAGGAATGGGAGAGAGAGGTGGAATAAGGAGGGGAGGGAGAGAGAGAGATGGAAAGGGAATAAGGAGGAGAGGGTGATAGAGATGGAATAAGGAAGAGGGAGAGAGAGATAGAGATGGAATAAAGAGGAGAGTGAGAGAGATGGAATAAGGAGGAGATAGATATAAATGTAATCAGGAGGAGAGGGTGATAGAAATGGAATAAGGAGGAGATTGAAATAAGGAGATGAGAGAGATAGAGATGGAATAAGGAGGAGAAGGAGATATTGATGGAATAAGGAGGAGAGGGAGAGAGGGAGGTAGAGATGGAATAAGGAGGAGAGGGTGTGTGATATGAACCTATTTAAAGCCTATTATTATATACTATGTAGTTTAGTGTGAGTGTGAGTGTGTGTGTGAGTGTGTGTGTGAGTGAATGAGTGAGGGAGTGAGTGTGTGAGTGAGTGTGAGTGAGTGAATGTGTGTTTGAGTGAGTGAGTGTGTGAGTGAGTGAGTGAGTGAGTGAGTGAGTGAGTGTGTGTGTGTGTGTGTGTGTGTGAGTGTGTGTGTGTGTGTGTGTGTGTTTGAGTGTGTTTGAGTGTGTGTGTGTTTGAGTGAGTGTGTGTGTGTGTGTGTGTGTGTGTGTGTGTGTGTGTGTGTGTGTGTGTGTGTGTGTGTGTGTGTGAGTGAGTGAGTGAGTGAGTGAGTGTGTGTGTGTGTGTGTGTGTGTGTGTGTGTGTGTGTGTGTGTGTGTGTGTGTGTGTGTGTGTGTGTGTGTGTGTGTGTGTGTGTGTGTGTGTGTGTGTGTGTGTGTGTGTGTGTGTGTGTGAGTGAGTGAGTGAGTGACTGTGTGTGTGTGTGTGGGGGGGGGGGGGGTGCACAGACTAATGAGAACAGACTTTGGTGTAGCAGTAACTATCTGATGGGAGCACGGTCGTCAACCTCATTCTGTTTATTGTTCAATTGAACTAGTGATAAAACAAAAAATATATTCTTCGTCTTATTTTCTCAACCTTTTTTACACAGATGAGGGGACATCTCTCTATCTGGTTGACCTCAGACTGGGGGCCCCTAAGTTCAGAGGGACAATGTTGACAATTTGTGTCCCATCCACTCGCAAGGGTCACTTGATCCCCTCAGTTTAAAGTGTTGTGGTTAGAGCTGGCAGCTTAGAGACACACTCGTCTCTATTATCATCATCATCTTTCAGGATCCTGACTGTGTGTGTGTGGGAGCTTTTTGTCGCAGTTCTAACCCGAACCATAACTGTCCACGGCAGAAACACAGATAACACGTTGTCCCAAGCTGCCAGACATGTATGGCTCACATTTGGGAGGGCTGACACTGTCTTCGGCTCTCTGCCACATGTAGCCTGTCAAGGCTCACACTGAAAACAGGCACTTAAAGGCAGGCCACAGTTTATCAGGCTTTGGCTATTTATAAAGTAGCCACATTGTGCCATATCTCTGTCATGCTGTCTGCTCTGTTTAAAGCAGGCGGTCACAGGATAAACTCTGCCAATAGACTCACTAAGGAAGAGACAGGGAATGACAGAGAGGAGGAGAGAAGGAGAAGACGAGAAAGACACGTTAAAAGAGACGAAAAGAGGTGGGCAGAGATGGAGGGAAGAGTTGGGGAGGGAAGGGAATCAGTGGAGGGGGGGAAGAGTTGGGGAGGGAAGGGTGGAGGAGGAAGGGAAGAGTGGAGGAGGGAGGGAAGGGTGGAGGGAGGGAAGAGTGGATGAGGGAGGGATGAGTGGAGGAGGAAGGGAAGAGTGGAGGAGGGAGGGAAGAGTGGAGGAGGAAGGGAAGAGTGGAGGAGGGAGGGAAGGGGGAGGGAAGAGTGGATGAGGGAGGGAAGGGTGGAGGAGGAAGGGAAGAGTGGAGGAGGGAGGGAAGGGTGGAGGGAGGAAAGAGTGGATGAGGGAGGGAAGGGTGGAGGAGGAAGGGAAGAGTGGAGGAGGGAGGGAAGGGTGAAGGGAGGGAAGAGTGGAGGAGGGAGAGGAGGGAGGGAAGAGTGGAGGAGGAAGGGAAGAGTGGAGGAGGGAGGGAAGGAGGGAGGGAGGGAAGAGTGGAAGAGGAGGGAAGGGTGGAGGGAGATAAGAGTGGAGGAGGGAGGGAAGAGTGGAGGATGGAGGGAAGAGTGTAGGATGGAGGCAAGAGTGGAGGAAGGAGGGAAGGGTGGAGTGAGGGAAGAGTGGAGGAGGGAGGGAAGGGTGGAGGAGGGAGGGAAGAGTGGAGGAGGGAGGGAAGGGTGGAGGAGGGAGGGAAGAGTGGAGGAGGGAGGGAAGGGTTGAGGAAGGGAAGAGTGGAGGATGGAGAGAAGGGTTGAGTAGGGAGGAAAGGGTGGAGTGAGGGAAAGAAGATTGGAGGAGGGAGGGAAGAGTGGAGGATGGAGGCAAGAGTGGAGGAGGGAGGGAAGAGTGGAGGAGGGAGGGAAGAGTGGAGGAGTGAGGGTAGAGTGGAGGAGGGAGGGAAGGGTGGAGGAGGGAGGGAAGAGTGGAGGAGGGAGGGAAGAGTGGAGGAGGGAGGGAAGGGTGGAGGAGGGAGGGAAGAGTGGAGAAGGGAGGGAAGGGTTGAGGAAGGGAAGAGTGGAGGATGGCGGGAAGAGTGTAGGATGGAGGGAAGGGTGGAGGAGGGAGGGAAGAGTGGAGGAGGTAGGGAAGGATTGAGGAGGAAGGGAAGAGTGGAGGAGGGAGGGAAGGGTGGAGGGAGGGAAGAGTGGATGAGGGAGGGAAGGGTGGAGGAGGAAGGGAAGAGTGGAGGAGGGAGGGAAGGGTGGAGGGAGGGAAGAGTGGATGAGGGAGGGAAGGGTGGAGGAGGAAGGGAAGAGTGGAGGAGGGAGGGAAGGGTGAAGGGAGGGAAGAGTGGAGGAGGGAGAGGAGGGAGGGAAGAGTGGAGGAGGAAGGGAAGAGTGGAGGAGGGAGGGAAGGAGGGAGGGAGGGAAGAGTGGAAGAGGAGGGAAGGGTGGAGGGAGATAAGAGTGGAGGAGGGAGGGAAGAGTGAAGGATGGAGGGAAGAGTGAAGGAGGGGGGGAAGGGAATGGGGGAGGGAGGGAAGAGTGGAGGAGGGAGGGAAGAGTGGAGTAGGGAGGAAAGGGTGGAGTGAGGGAAAGAAGATTGGAGGAGGGAGGGAAGAGTGGAGGATGGAGGGAAGAGTGTAGGATGGAGGCAAGAGTGGAGGAAGGAGGGAAGGGTGGAGTGAGGGAAGAGTGGAGGAGGGAGGGAAGGGTGGAGGAGGGAGGGAAGAGTGGAGGAGGGAGGGAAGGGTGGAGGAGGGAGGGAAGAGTGGAGGAGGGAGGGAAGGGTTGAGGAAGGGAAGAGTGGAGGATGGAGAGAAGGGTTGAGTAGGGAGGAAAGGGTGGAGTGAGGGAAAGAAGATTGGAGGAGGGAGGGAAGAGTGGAGGATGGAGGGAAGAGTGTAGGATGGAGGCAAGAGTGGAGGAGGGAGGGAAGAGTGGAGGAGGGAGGGAAGAGTGGAGGAGTGAGGGAAGAGTGGAGGAGGGAGGGAAGGGTGGAGGAGGGAGGGAAGAGTGGAGGAGGGAGGGAAGAGTGGAGGAGGGAGGGAAGGGTGGAGGAGGGAGGGAAGAGTGGAGAAGGGAGGGAAGGGTTGAGGAAGGGAAGAGTGGAGGATGGCGGGAAGAGTGTAGGATGGAGGGAAGGGTGGAGGAGGGAGGGAAGAGTGGAGGAGGTAGGGAAGGATTGAGGAGGAAGGGAAGAGTGGAGGAGGGAGGGAAGGGTGGAGGAGGGAGGGAAGAGTGGAGGATGGAGGGAAGGGTGGAGGAGGGAGGGAAGGGTGGAGGAGGGAGGGAAGAGTGGAGGAGGGAGAGAAGGGTTGAGGAAGGGAAGAGTGGAGGAGGGAGGGAATTGTGGAGGAGGGAGGATGAAAGTGGGATTTGAGCTGGGAAATACATGTCGAGGGAGGCTTTGAATATGAGATGAAAGTGTGTGCGACTGTGTTGGACTGGGCTGAGGGTCAAGCACAGTTTAGGAGAGGAGGGAAGGTGGGCTGTTCCCCTGAGACGTGTCAGTCCCAATGGGTAATGGGGATTTAAACCCTGCACTAACCCCTCTCTTGTTCTCTCTCTCTCTGAACACACACACACAAACACAAACACACACACACACACACACACACACACACACACACACACAGACGTGTGTGTTGTTTTCACTGCCAGAGGTGTGTGTTGTTTTCACAGCCAGTGTGTGTTGTTTTCAAAGCCAGAGGTGTGTGTTGTTTTCACAGCCAGTGTGTGTTGTTTTCAAAGCCAGTGTGTGTTGTTTTCACAGCCAGACGTGTGTGTTGTTTTCACAGCCAGAGGTGTGTGTTGTTTTCACAGCCAGAGGTGTGTGTTGTTTTCACAGACAGAGGTGTGTGTTGTTTTCACAGCCAGAGGTGTGTGTTGTTTTCACAGCCAGAGGTGTGTGTTGTTTTCATAGCCAGAGGTGTGTTGTTTTCACAGCCAGAGGTGTGTGTTGTTTTCACAGCCAGTGTGTGTTGTTTTCACAGCCAGACGTGTGTGTTGTTTTCACAGCCAGAGGGGTGTGTTGTTTTCATAGCCAGAGGTGTGTGTTGTTTTCACAATCAGTGTGTGTTGTTTTCACAGCCAGTGTGTGTTGTTTTCACAGCCAGAGGTGTGTGTTGTTTTCACAGCCAGAGGTGTGTGTTGTTTTCACAGCCAGAGGTGTGTGTTGTTTTCATAGCCAGAGGTGTGTGTTGTTTTCACAACCAGTGTGTGTTGTTTTCACAGCCAGTGTGTGTTGTTTTCACAGCCAGAGGTGTGTGTTGTTTTCACAGCCAGAGGTGTGTGTTGTTTTCATAGCCAGAGGTGTGTGTTGTTTTCACAGCCAGACGTGTGTGTTGTTTTCACAGCCAGACGTGTGTGTTGTTTTCACAGCCAGACGTGTGTGTTGTTTTCACAGCCAGACGTGTGTGTTGTTTTCACAGCCAGTGTGTGTTGTTTTCACAGCCAGACGTGTGTGTTGTTTTCACAGCCAGACGTGTGTTGTTTTCACAGCCAGAGGTGTGAAAGGGTCTGATGTGCAGTCACATCATGTATCTGTGACTGGCGTATCCGTCTTGATTGGTGAAGAAAGATAATTGGCCACAAACCAACTCAGGGGGAATTACACCTCCCCACTCTGAACCCAGGGACAGCAGGAGGGAAGACATTTTACATGTGTTCAATACCATTAGGAGTCCACAAGTGTCACTGCTGAGCCTCAGGAAAATGATGAGTGCTGGTTACTTAAGCTAAGGGCTGCATGGTGTCAGTAGGAGGGAGGCAGCACTTTGAGAAATCTGTGAGGATCCTCTTCAGCAGGTAGACTGCCCCTTCGTCCAGCTTCAGCCATGGATGCACTGTGTGTGCGTGCGTGTGTCTGTGTGTTCAGCTCCTGAACATAGACTCATACTCCCTCACACCAGCCGTTTGAATAAAAACCAAGCAGGAATTCCCTCTGTTAATAACAGAGAACTACATTTTTGTTGTAGCTTGAGATGTATGGAGTTGGAACACAGATGAACCTGGAGCTCCCAAAGTCTCTGTACCTGTACCGACATGTACAATACACACCACCTATCACCCTTATGCAATACCACCAGAGACATAGGAAACCTGAACCCTAAACTCCCCATTCCCCTTAGTGGTCTGCTTAGTGGTCTGCTTAGTGGTCTGCTTAGTGGTCTGCTTAGTGGTCTGCCTAGTGGTCTGCTTAGTGGTCTGCTTAGTTTTCTGCATATTGGCCTGCTTAGTGGTCTGCTTAGTGGTCTGCTTAGAGGCTTGCTTAGTGGTATTCTTAGTGGTCTGCTTAGTGGTCTGCTTAGTGGTCTGCTTAGTGGTCTGCTTAGTGGTCTGCTTAGTGGCTTTCTCAGTGGCCTGCTTAGTGGTCTGCTTAGTGGTCTGCTTAGTGGTCTGCTTAGTGGTCTGCTTAGTGGCCTGCTTAGTGGTCTGCTTAGTGGTCTGCTTAGTGGTCTGCTTAGAGGCTTGCTTAGTGGTATTCTTAGTGGTCTGCTTAGTGGTCTGCTTAGTGGTCTGCTTAGTGGTCTGCTTAGTGGCCTGCTTAGTGGTCTGCTTAGTGGCCTGCTTAGTGGTCTGCTTAGGGGCCTGCATAGTGGCCTGCATAGTGGCCTGCTTAGTGGTCTGCTTAGGGGCCTGCATAGTGGCCTGCTTAGTGGTCTGCTTAGTGGTATGCATAGTGGCCTGCATAGTGGCTTGCATAGTGGCCTGCATAGTGGCCTGCTTTGTGGCGGACTGGCTCTCCGATGCACACCCAGTCAGTAGCTTGGCTAATCAGCAGAACACCAGGAAGGGGTGGAGCTATCAATGAGGTAAAACCTGTCTCCCATGTTGCCTTTGACTGGATAAATAATCATCAAATATGCAGGCCTCATTAACTATTGACGAGGCCAATGTGAAGAGACGCTCCAATAGAGTAGAGGAATCCTCCCTGGGCTGCCACTTCTGCCTCACCTCCCCGCGCTCACATCACCTATCGCCATGGGGACAGGGGTGGGTTGGCACGGGGACGGGCTCTGGGTTTGTCTCTTTTTGTGTTTGTTTGGGAGCTCAGGTCCTCATCACCTTCCACAGTGTGCATGTCAGACAACCACCAATCAGGATAATGGAACTAGGGCCTGAGTCTGAGGCTGGATTGGCTGTCAGAAGGCCTGGGCCCTCTTCTTAATATGACACATGTACAATAGACTGCTCTAATCCCACTGATATTGAATTGCTTCAGACTAGAGGTCGACTGATACCGATACCGATTATTGGAGGACCAAAAAAAGCTGAAACCGATTAATCGGACAATTTTTTAAATGTATTTGTAATAATGACAATTACAACAATACTGAATGAACACTTATTTTAACTTAATATAATACATCAATAAAATCAATTTAGCCTGAAATAAATAATGAAACATGTTCAATTTGGTTTGAATAATGCAAAAACAAAGTGTTGGAGAATAAAGTAAAAGTGCAATATGTGCTATGTAAGAAAGCCAATGTTTAAGTTCCTTGCTCAGAATATGAGAACATATGAAAGTCTTCAATATTCCCAGTTAAGTTAAGTTTTAGATTGTAGTTATTATAGGAATTATAGGACTATTTGTAACGGTCGTCTGATGAAGAAGGATCGGACCAAAGCGCAACGTGGTAAGTGTTCAGGATTTTTATTAACACTGAACATTAGACAAAATAACAAAGTGAGAAACTAAACCGAAACAGCCCATGACACTATTTCCCTCTATACCATTTGTATTTCATTAACCTTTGACTATAGGATGTTCTTCAAGGCACTTTAGTATTGCCAGTTTAACAGTATAGCTTCCGTCCCTCTCCTCGCTCCTCCCTAGGCTTGAACCAGGAACACAACGACAACAGCCACCCTCGAAGCAGTGTTACCCATGCAGAGCAAGGGGAACAACCACTCCAAGTCTCAGAGCAAGTGACATTTGAAATGCTATTAGCGCGCACCCCGCTAACTATCTAGCCATTTCACATCGGTTACACAAGCCTAATCTCGGGAGTTGATAGGCTTGAATTCATAAACAGCGCAATGCTTGACGCACAACGAAGAGCTGTTTGAATGAATGCTTACGAGCCTGCTGCTACCCACCATCGCTCTGTCAGACTGCTCTATCAAATCATAGACTTAGTTATAACATAATAACACACAGAAATACGAGCCTTTAGGTTATTAATATGGTAGAATCCGGAAACTACCATCTTGAAAACAAGACGGAACCGTTCCGTATTTTATCTAAGGGGTGGCATCCATTAGTCTAAATATTCCTGTTACATTGCACAACCTTTAATGTTATTGCATTATTACGTAAAATTCTGGCAAATTAGGCGGCCCAAACTGTTGCATGTACACTGACTCTGCGTGCAATGAACGCAAGAGAAGTGACACAATTTCACCTGGATTTCTTTTAGCTAAATATGCAGGTTTAAAAATATATACTTCTGTGTATTGATTTTAAGAAAGGGATTGATGTTCATGGTTAGGTACACATTGGAGCAACGATACGCACCGCATCGATTAAATGCAACGCAGGACACGCTAGATAAACTAGTGTGTAGTTAACTAGTGATTATGATTGATTGTTTTTTATAAGATAAGTTTAATGCTAGCTAGCAACTTACCTTGGCTTACTGCATTTCTGTAACAGGCAGGCTCCTTGTGAGGCAGGTGGTTAGAGCGTTGGACTAGTTAACTGTAAGGTTGCAAGATTGGTTCCCCCGAGCGGACAAGGTGAAAATCTGTCGTTCTGCCCCTGAACGAGGCAGTTAACCCACCGTTCCTAGGCCGTCATTGAAAATAAGAATGTGTTGTTAACTGACTTGCCTAGTTAAATAAAGATTAAATAAAGGAGTAAAAAAAATAAAAAATCGGTGTCCAATTGTTATGAAAACTTGAAATCGGCCCTAATTAACCGGCCCTAATTAATCGGCCCTAATTAATCGGTTGACCTCTACTTCAGACATTCAATTGAATAGCTGATGAAGTGATTAAAGATGACTCCAGCATATGGATGGTGTGACCTTGACTCTGCTGTATTTCTTGTTCCACGAGTAGCATGATTCTTTTACCCTGGTGTTGCTGGATAAAATTAAACTGCTTTCAAAAGCCTGAAAACTAATATTCACGCAGTTGATTCGATTTTGATGTCAAAACATATGTATTGTTAATCTGTGGACAGAGAAAAGATGACCGTCTATATGACTCCTAAAACTGCAGAGACAGTCCATGGCTATCTAGAACTGTATGTGTTGACTGGCACGTCTGCCTTGAGGCTGTATTCCAACGGACAGTTCATGTCTGGTACAGCACGTAGATGGCCGTAGTCTATCCCTCTAGTCAGGAGTCCTGGCTGACACACTAAATCTAATCACGTTAGTTTGTCACATGCGCCGAATATATTTACATCATTTAGCAGATGCTCCTATACAGACCAACTTACAGGAACAGGTAGGGTTGAGTGTCTTGGTCAACAGCACATTGACAGGTGTTTCACCTAGTCAGCTTGGGGATTCGAACCAGCTACCGAAACAGTTGCTGGCCCAACGCTCTTAACCGCTAGGCTACCTGCCGCCCATACAACTGGTGTAGACATTACCATGACATGCTTGTTACGAGCCCTTCCCAACAATCCAGAGGTAAATCAAATAGTAACACAAGGAATACATTAAAATACAAAATAATGGAGCTGTATGTTACTAGAGTTTATAACTACCTCCTCCATATTGCTGTATGTTACTAGAGTTTATAACGACCTGCTCTATATCGCTGTATGTTACTAGAGTTTATAACGACCTGCTCTATATCGCTGTATGTTACTAGAGTTTATAACGACCTCCTCCGTATTGCTGTATGTTACTAGAGTTTATAACAACCTCCTCCGTATTGCTGTATGTTACTAGAGGTTATAACGAACTCCTCCGTATTGCTGTATGTTACTAGAGTTTATAACGACCTCCTCCGTATTGCTGTATGTTACTAGAGTTTATAACGACCTCCTCCGTATTGCTGTATGTTACTAGAGTTTATAACGACCTCCTCCGTATTGCTGTATGTTACTAGAGTTTATAACGACCTCCTCCGTATTGCTGTATGTTATTCTGTTTGTGTTTGTTCTCTACACAGTATTCATAAATGTATACGTTTTTTTGTTTGAGCAGTAAGCCTATCTTATTTTTCTTCTCATTTGTATTTTACTGTCCAGCCAAAGGTCTTGTTTATGGTAAAGTCCTAGAGATGATTTGAAGAAGTTATAGTAATAAATGATCATTCCTATGCGGAATCAAACTAAAGCGCAATGCTCAAGAATTTGTGTGCCAACGCTCTCTTAACATTCTTTCTTCCTTTACCTTTGGAGCAAGGGTAGGGGTTAACGGGGGTCATTGATCAATAATAATCCAATACTTGATACAGTATAAACGATACGTCACACATTGCTTTCTCGGGTTACATGCATTGCCCAGCTAGCAGTTTTTCATATGTGGGATGGGCATAGGGAGGTTTTATATACAGTATGTGGAATGGGCATAGGGAGGTTTTATATATGTGGAATGGGCATAGGGAGGTTGTATATATGTGGAATGGGCATAGGGAGGTTTTATATATGTGGAATGGGCATAGGGAGGTTTTATATATGTGGGATGGGCATAGGGAGGTTTTATATATGTGGAATGGGCATAGGGAGGTTTTATATATGTGGGATGGGCATAGGGAGGTTTTATATATGTGGAATGGGCATAGGGAGGGTTTATATATGTGGAATGGGCATAGGGAGGTTTTATATATGTGGAATGGGCATAGGGAGGTTTTATATATGTGGAATGGGCATAGGGAGGTTTTATATATGTGGGATGGGCATAGGGAGGTTTTATATATGTGGGATGGGCATAGGGAGGTTTTATATATGTGGGATGGGCATAGGGAGGTTTTATATACAGTATGTGGGATGGGCATAGGGAGGTTTTATATATGTGGAATGGGCATAGGGAGGTTTTATATACAGTATGTGGGATGGGCATAGGGAGGTTTTATATACAGTATGTGGGATGGGCATAGGGAGGTTTTATATATGTGGAATGGGCATAGGGAGGTTTTATATACAGTATGTGGGATGGGCATAGGGAGGTTTTATATATGTGGAATGGGCATAGGGAGGTTTTATATACAGTATGTGGGATGGGCATAGGGAGGTTTTATATATGTGGAATGGGCATAGGGAGGTTTTATATACAGTATGTGGGATGGGCATAGGGAGGTTTTATATACAGTATGTGGGATGGGCATAGGGAGGTTTTATATATGTGGAATGGGCATAGGGAGGTTTTATATATGTGGAATGGGCATAGGGAGGTTTTATATACAGTATGTGGAATGGGCATAGGGAGGTTTTATATATGTGGGATGGGCATAGGGAGGTTTTATATATGTGGAATGGGCATAGGGAGGTTTTATATATGTGGGATGGGCATAGGGAGGTTTTATATATGTGGAATGGGCATAGGGAGGTTTTATATATGTGGGATGGGCATAGGGAGGCTTTATATACAGTATGTGGGATGGGCATAGGGAGGTTTTATATATGTGGGATGGGCATAGGGAGGTTTTATATACAGTATGTGGGATGGGCATAGGGAGGTTTTATATATGTGGAATGGGCATAGGGAGGTTTTATATACAGTATGTGGGATGGGCATTGGGAGGTTTTATATATGTGGAATGGGCATAGGGAGGTTTTATACATGTGGGATGGGCATAGGGAGGTTTTATATACAGTATGTGGGATGGGCATAGGGAAGTTTTATATACAGTATGTGGGATGGGCATAGGGAGGTTTTATACATGTGGGATGGGCATAGGGAGGTTTTATATACAGTATGTGGGATGGGCATAGGGAAGTTTTATATACAGTATGTGGGATGGGCATAGGGAGGTTTTATACATGTGGAATGGGCATAGGGAGGTTTTATATATGTGGAATGGGCATAGGGAGGTTTTATATATGTGGAATGGGCATAGGGAGGTTTTATATATGTGGAATGGGCATAGGGAGGTTTTATATATGTGGAATGGGCATAGGGAGGTTTTATAAATGTGGAATGGGCATAGGGAGGTTTTATATATGTGGGATGGGCATAGGGAGGTTTTATATACAGTATGTGGGATGGGCATAGGGAGGTTTTATATACAGTATGTGGGATGGGCATAGGGAGGTTTTATACATGTGGAATGGGCATAGGGAGGTTTTATACATGTGGAATGGGCATAGGGAGGTTTTATACATGTGGGATGGGCATAGGGAGGTTTTATACATGTGGGATGGGCATAGGGAGGTTTTATACATGTGGAATGGGCATAGGGAGGTTTTATATATGTGGAATGGGCATAGGGAGGTTTTATATATGTGGAATGGGCATAGGGAGGTTTTATACATGTGGGATGGGCATAGGGAGGTTTTATACATGTGGGATGGGCATAGGGAGGTTTTATATACAGTATGTGGGATGGGCATAGGGAGGTTTTATATACAGTATGTGGGATGGGCATAGGGAGGTTTTATATATGTGGGATGGGCATGGGGAGGTTTTATATATGTGGAATGGGCATAGGGAGGCTTTATATATGTGGGATGGGCATAGGGAGGTTTTATATATGTGGGATGGGCATAGGGAGGTTTTATATATGTGGGATGGGCATAGGGAGGTTTTATTCATGTGGGATGGGCATTGGGAGGTTTTATATACAGTATGTGGGATGGGCATAGGGAGGTTTTATATATGTGGAATGGGCATAGGGAGGTTTTATATATGTGGAATGGGCATAGGGAGGTTTTATATATGTGGGATGGGCATAGGGAGGTTTTATATATGTGGGATGGGCATAGGGAGGTTTTATATATGTGGAATGGGCATAGGGAGGTTTTATATATGTGGGATGGGCATAGGGAGGTTTTATATATGTGGAATGGGCATAGGGAGGTTTTATATATGTGGGATGGGCATAGGGAGGTTTTATATATGTGGGATGGGCATAGGGAGGTTTTATATATGTGGAATTGGCATAGGGAGGTTTTATATACGTGGGATGGGTATAGGAAGGTTTTATATATGTGGAATGGGCATAGGGAGGTTTTATATATGTGGGATGGGCATAGGGAGGTTTTATAAATGTGGGATGGGCATAGGGAGGTTTTATATATGTGGAATGGGCATAGGGAGGTTTTATATACGTGGAATGGGCATAGGGAGGTTTTATATATGTGGGATGGGCATAGGGAGGCTTTATATATGTGGAATGGGCATAGGGAGGTTTTATAAATGTGGAATGGGCATAGGGAGGTTTTATATATGTGGGATGGGCATAGGGAGGTTTTATATATGTGGAATGGGCATAGGGAGGTTTTATATATGTGGAATGGGCATAGGGAGGTTTTATATATGTGGGATGGGCATAGGGAGGTTTTATATATGTGGAATGGGCATAGGGAGGTTTTATGTATGTGGAATGGGCATAGGGAGGTTTTATATATGTGGAATGGGCATAGGGAGGTTTTATATATGTGGAATGGGCATAGGGAGGTTTTATATATGTGGAATGGGCATAGGGAGGTTTTATATATGTGGGATGGGCATAGGGAGGTTTCAGCAGTTTGAGTTCAGTGTGTGGCCATATGGAGACTGACTTCTTCTGGGCATCAATGGGTCGGCCCCACCTCTCCCTCTCTCCGTCTCTCTCACTGTCTTTCCCTCGTTCTCACTGTGCTGGCACACTGGCAGCCTCTCTCTCCCTGGGATATGCAGGCCTCTCAAACATGAGTAATTGATGAATTGTATGCAATATGCAAATGTGAATGCATAAATCTCCTGACTGACAGCTTAATTTATGTGAGCCTTTAAGAATGCAGGATTAGATTTTAATTAAATATTTTCAAAGGCACCCTGACTTGTAATATTTTTTTTTTTTGCAGTCTGCCATCTTTGTTGCTGTTAAAACAATTTCCCATTTAACATTTTATAAATCAGATTTTTGTTAGGCCCGTTCTCCAACCACTTCACACTGTCCCTACCACCACCAGCCTCCACAAGTTTGTGTCAGACAAATGTCTTTGTTTGAAGTTAACACAAGTGGTTAGTGCAGCATGTTGCCATCCACTCACAACAAAGCTCTCCACAGATATTGGCCAACACTCTCTGGCTTTTGTCATTGAGAAGAGTGGGTGGAGTCATCAGTCATAATGAGAGGATGTTCTTCCTGGAGTAGCAGGTTAACCCAGACTCTGGCTCAGGCCACATCCTGTATTGTCGCTGCAAGACGAGCAGGTATCTGATTACTTTGAATATTTAATTAACCGGTTTGAAAAATGTCAAGGGCACGTTTGCAACATTTTCGTTTGGACTAGAAATTGCTTAGTAACCCACTTTAAGTCGTCTCCAGGAGAGGCAGTGATGCCGCCTGAGAGTTGAGGGTAATGATTGGACGAGATCATTGCCAGGGTTTTTCTTTTCTGGTGAGTGAAACGTGCGGGAACGTGTGAATGACTTTTCACAGCCATCTGTTCCTTCTGCCCGGTGGAATCCTCTAAGGGCGTGTGTGTGTGTGTGTGTGTGTGTGTGTGTGTGTGTGTGTGTGTGTGTGTGTGTGTGTGTGTGTGTGTGTGCGCCTTTGCTTCAGAGAGGGCAAACATGGAGGTGCATAGCAGCTGGAATGGGTATTATGCCCACCAATGAGGCTGTTTGTGGTTCAGTATTCCCGGTCGGTGTGAGTGCATCTGGATGTGAGGGGAGATGCTCTGCAGTACCACCTAGCTGACTCCTAGTGTATGGTGGACAGGGGGAACATGTGGGCTTGAAAATCATATTCAGCATTTCTACATTCTTTTTTTGTAAATATGGAAAAGTAAACGCTGTTAGGAAACGTAACACTTTCACTACTGCAAATATATGGAAGTCAAGTATTTAACCCCAAAACATTGTCTTTGTAATTACATAAATCATTTGGAGCAATATAAAATCAATCCACAGTTTGATTGAATACCGGCACAAGTTTCTACCTCCATGGCTGAAGCAGAGCATAAAGGTTCACACAGGACATGGAGGGACCGGGCTCTGCAGAACTCTATTGATCTACAGTGTATCTCATTTAGGCCCTTTGTTGCATTGGGACATTTGATGTAGATTCTGCTCTTGGAGTCAGAGCAAAGTTGGTCAGCAGGACCAGCTTATACAAGGAAGCCCCTGCTGCCAGCTTGGAAAGAGTGTCAGGAACACACTGCTCAGTGGGGCCAAATAAGAAAATAGTTCCAGTCTCCTGAGGGAAAAGGCCAAGTTGGCACACAATCGCCCCGCAAAAGAAATGACACGGGTGAGCGAGAGGGGAATAAGTCGGCCACTCCACACAACAACAAAAAAGGACAATTTCTTTACTTCCATTCCTTTACTTCAACAATCAGCTATGTGTATGGAAAACAACCCACCCTCCAAAGGAAGCCCTCTCTCATTTAAGCTATGTGTATGGAAAACAACCCACCCTCCAAAGGAAGCCCTCTCTCATTTAAGATGTTGAAGGAAACGTCTGGTTAATCTGCTCAAAAGGTTTCAACAGTGTTTTATAAATCCCCTTCCTCTCCGGAAGTTTCCACACGTTATCGGAACATTCTGGTTATTAATGGGTTCTCAAGAGACTCTCTTTTTGAGGGACACAAACCAAACATAACATTCTCATAATTTGGTTTATGCATTATTAGGCCCCTAAGAAAGTAGAGTAGTCTGCAAATGATAGTGTAGTTTGTTTTAAACAAATATAAACTTCCCTGTAATGTTATGGCAAAATGGTGGCCAATTTGATTAAAAGGTAATTTATTTAAGTATGACATTAATTGCACTGAGCACATCAGAAACATTTAATTGTCATTTTAGCTAATTATCTTCTCTCCAGTGAATTAGTCTCATCTTCAGTATCAGGTGTTCCGCTTATGTCATCATCATTTACCAGTGTGATGGAAGACACAGGTGGAAGGGACCTCCGTTTTCCTATAAGCCATAAATTACAAGACCGAATATATGAATAACGTATCTGAAGTAGTTCTTTCTGTGTCATATACAGTAGGCCTGCACTGTATTACAACACCCTTGTCTGTGAATTTACTGTAGAGGTGGTTGTTCCTGCACTTCTGGGCAGTTAGACAAATTACTACCCCATAATATTGTCTCCATGGCAACAGTAACTGATGACCTAATAAATACCTTTATCGTATTTTGAAGTTAATTACAACACTTGGACATGTAAGGCCGGCTTATGTAGTCACATCTATTCATTCTCTATTATTGTAAAGTCTATGCATACTCCTAGAAAATGTTAAGGGCCAAGGTAACTCAAGGACGAAAATAAACAATCCCACCCTCCCCCCAACAAAAAAAGATTGTATGTGAGTATGTACAGGATATCTGAATATGAATGTACTCAGTACTCAGCAAACCCAATCATCTTTAATGTATGAAAATGAAATAAGCAAAGACTGAAAACCCGGAACCTTCATAGTGGCTTAATTACACTGTTTAAAAACAGTGGGCCCTGCTCTATGGTGAGCTGACAGGACCCTGCTCTATGGTGAGCTGACAGGACCCTGCTCTATTAGTGGTCTGACAGAACCCTGCTCTATGGTGAGCTGACAGGACTCTGCTCTATGGTGAGCTGACAGGACCCTGCTCTATGGTGAGCTGACAGGATCCTGTGATTCATGTTGAGTTCTCTTTTTGCTTTCTTTTTTTTACACGCTTGGCTGTTCATAGTTTTTAATTAGATTAGTAAGGTGACAATTGTGAGTGCTGTGCAATTTCTAAACGTAGCTCAAGCAGACAGCCAACAAGTCATGAGGGGTATGACTGTGGGAGGGGGGGGGGGATGAGGGAATGAGGATGGAACGGGGTGAAGAGGGTTAAGGGTGAGTGCAGAAGGGGGTGTGATCATTGCTGCCACCTCCCTGGTGTAACAGATTGAGGGTCACATGAAGTTTATCATCGATTGGAATTGCAGGCCAGTCAATAGAGAATATTGCACACAGTGGAGTACTGTAGCAGAGCTCCTAGTTCTGCCGTACTGTAGCAGAGCTCCTAGTTCTGCTGTGCTGTAGCAGAGCTCACTAGTTCTGCTGTACTGTAGCAGAGCTCACTAGTTCTGCTGTACTGTAGCAGAGCTCACTAGTTCTGCTGTACTGTAGCAGAGCTCCTAGTTCTGCCGTACTGTAGCAGAGCTCCTAGTTCTGCTGGACTGTAGCAGAGCTCCTAGTTCTGCCGTACTGTAGCAGAGCTCCTAGTTCTGCTGTACTGTAGCAGAGCTCACTAGTTCTGCTGTACTGTAGCATAGCTCACTAGTTCTGCTGGACTGTAGCAGAGCTCCTAGTTCTGCCGTACTGTTGCAGAGCTCCTAGTTCTGCCGTACTGTAGCAGAGCTCCTAGTTCTGCCGTACTGTAGCAGAGCTCCTAGTTCTGCCGTACTGTAGCAGAGCTCACTAGTTCTGCCGTACTGTAGCAGAGCTCTTAGTTCTGCTGTACTGTAGCAGAGCTCACTAGTTCTGCCGTACTGTAGCAGAGCTCTTAGTTCTGCTGTGCTGTAGCAGAGCTCACTAGTTCTGCTGTACTGTAGCAGAGCTCACTAGTTCTGCTGTACTGTAGCAGAGCTCACTAGTTCTGCTGGACTGTAGCAGAGCTCCTAGTTCTGCTGTACTGTAGCAGAGCTCCTAGTTCTGCTGGACTGTAGCAGAGCTCACTAGTTCTGCCGTACTGTAGCAGTTCAGTCACTTTCGGTAATCTGGGTCATTTTCTGTGGAAGACCAATAAACTGTTCCTTGACAAACACCTAATGTTCAGGGCTGTGTAACTGACCCATGTCAATAAGTTTCTATTTAATAAAATAAAAAAAAGTTTTTAAGTTACTTTATTTTCTATTGAGGTGAGTGACTCCTCCAACTAGAGTCCTTGGCTCCTCTGACTGTGAATGTTCAGGTGAATCATACTTAAAACAAAATAAACCCGCCAGAGAAAAGAGAAGAACAAGACATTAAAGGGGAATGAACAAACAGCTGAATCGAAATGGTCTGTTGTGGCAGCTTGTGAGTGAATGCCTTTGTGTTGAACAGAGAGAGTGGGGCACGGCGAACGAGAGAGAGAGAGACGGACGCTTCACAGCCAATGGGCTTTGTTCTAATGGCAACACTCTGTTTGGAACACTGATAAGAGCCTTCCATTTGTCTCTCCAATGTTTTTTTTCTTTCTGTCCTCTGTTCTCCGTTCAAGTCTTCTCTGCGTCTTTTGTACTTTAAAGCGGATCCCAGGCCAGCCAAGTGTAGTGGCATCTGGAGCATCTAGTGCAGCTTTTTCAACCACAGTCTCTGAAGACTACTCTGATTTGTTCCCATATTGAACACCCCCCCTCCTTTTACTTGTATGCTGATTGCTCTGTGGTCTTGTTTGTGTTTGTAGCCATTGCAATATTAATGAAATACAGAATGAGGCAACAACACAGCGTTTTTGTTGTTGTTATTGTTCCTGGACGCTGGCCAATGGTATGCCGCGCTGGAATTAGCATTTTTCTTTTCAAGCCCCCCCCCCCCCCATAGCCTACTTCATTCAGCCTGTCACATACATGTCTGTCTCTACGACAGAAACACCCTATCAGTCCAGTACACTCTTTAAGGGTCTACTGTTAGGAAGTGAGGAAGGGCGTGTGTGTGTGTGTGTGTGTGTGTGTGTGTGTGTGTGTGTGTGTGTGTGTGTGTGTGTGTGTGTGTGTGTGTGTGAGGGGTTGTGAAACGTAAGGAACGGTTTGACTAGCTTCTCACTTCCTGACCCCAGAGGGAAGGAATCTTAGTCTGATGTTACAGCGTCAGACACCAAACCCTGAAACAATGTGTCTGAATGCTGGCGACCCCTTATCAGATATGGCCTTGCTGGAATATGCTATGTCCCCTGTGCACTTCAAGGCATATGTGTTTGAGGTGATTATTATCAAGCTTTTGTGTGTGTCCTGTGTTATCAGTGGAGAGGATCTCTGTCTACCTGCTGTCTCTGTCTAATCCCCCCATAGTGGGACGGGGACGGGGGGGATGGGAGGACAAGCGTACAGGAGGATGAGGGGACGGGAGGATGGGGGGACAGGAGGATGAGGGGACGGGAGGATGGGGGACAGGAGGATGAGGGGATGGGAGGATGGGGCGACAGGAGGATGATGGGACGGGAGGATGGTGGGATGGGAGGACGAGGGGACGGGAGGATGGGGAGATGGGAGGATGAGGGGACGGGAGGATGGGGGGACAGGAGGACGAGGGGACGGGAGGATGGGGGGATAGGAGGACGAGGGGACGGGAGGATGGGGAGATGGGAGGACGAGGGGACGGGAGGATGGGGGGACAGGAGGACGAGGTGACGGGAGGATGGGGGGATGGGAGGACGAGGGGATGGGGTGATGGGAGGACGAGGGGACAGAAGGATGAGGGGACGGGAGGAAGAGGGGACGGGAGGATGGGAGGACGAGGGGATGGGAGGATGGGGGACAGGAGGACGAGGGGACGGGAGGAGGGGGGGATGGGAGGGCGAGGGGACGGGAGGATGGGGGGATGGGAGGACGAGGGGACGGGAGGATGGGGGGACAGGAGGACGAGGGGACGGGAGGATGGGGTGATGGGAGGACGAGGGGACGGGAGGAGGGGGGGACAGGAGGACGAGGGGAGGGGAGGATGGGGGGATGGGAGGACGAGGGGATGGGAGGATGGGGGGACAGGAGGACGAGGGGACGGGAGGATGGGAGGACGAGGGGACGGGAGGATGGGGGGATGGGAGGACGAGGGGACGGGAGGATGGGGGGACAGGAGGACGAGGGGACGAGGGGACGGGAGGATGAGGGGATGGGAGGACGGGGTGATGGGAGGACGAGGGTACGGGAGGATGGGGGGATGGGAGGACGAGGGGATGGGGTGATGGGAGGACGAGGGGACAGAAGGATGAGGGGACGGGAGGAAGAGGGGACGGGAGGATGGGGGGATGGGAGGACGAGGGGATGAGGGGGTGGGAGGATGGGTGGATGGGAGGACGAGGGGACGGGAGGATGGGGGGATGGGAGGACGAGGGGATTGGGTGATGGGAGGACGAGGGGACGGGAGGATGAGGGGACGGGAGGAAGAGGGGACAGGAGGGCGAGGGGACGGGAGGACGGGAGGAAGGGGGGATGGGGGACAAGAGGACGAGGGGACGGGGGGACAGGAGGAAGAAGGGACAGGGGACGGGAGGAAGAGGGGACGGGGGGACAGGAGGAAGAGGGGACAGGAGGACGAGGGGACGGGGGGACAGGAGGACAGGGGGTGACAAATATATGCTGGTGTGAGTGACGAGAGGAGGTGACTAATATTGTTAAGGTATTATGAGGCTTCAAATATCTGAAAAAGATGGAATAACATAGTGGGGTTTTATAGGCTTGTCGAGTGTGTTTCACATAAGTATGAAATATGACCAGCGCAACAATAATTAATATAAATTAGACTAGCAATTATCCTGGAAATATCTGAATTTCTTTCGTTTTTAGATTTTTTACATTTATTTTTATTTCACCTTTATTTAACCAGGTAGGCCAGTTGAGAACAAGTTCTCATTTACAACTGTGACCTGGCCAAGATAAAGCAAAGCAGTGCGACACAAACAACAACACAGAGTTACACATGGAATAAACAAGCGTACAGTCAATAATACAATAGAAAAAAAAGAAAGTCTCTATACAGTATGTGCAAATGGCGTGAGGAGGTAAGGCAATAAATAGGCCATAGTAGCGAAGTAATTACAGTTTAGCAAATTAACACTGGAGTGATAGATGAGCAGATGATGATGTGCAAGTAGAAATACTGGTGTGCAAAAGAGCAGAAAAGTAAATAAAAACAATATAGGGATAGAATGAGGTGGGAGGTAGATTGGGTGGGCTATTTACAGATGGACTATGTACAGCTGCAGAGATCGGTTAGCTGTTTAACGTTAGTGAGGGAAATATAAGTCTCCAGCTTCAGCGATTTTTGCAATTTGTTCCAATCATTGGCAGCAGAGAACTGGAAGGAAAGGCAGCCAAATTAGGTGTTGGCTTTGCGGATGACTAGTGAGATATACCTACTGGAGCGCGTGCTACACGTGGGTGTTGTTATCGTGACCGGTGACCTGAGATAAGGCGGAGCTTTACCTAACAAAGACTTATAGATGACCTGGAGCCTGTGGGTCTGGCGACGAATATGTAGCGAGGGCCAGCCGACTAGAGCATACAGGTCGCAGTGGTGTGTGGTTTAAGGGGCTTTGGTGACAAAACAGATGGCACTGTGATAGACTGCATCCAGTTTGCTCAATAGAGTATTGGAACCTATTTTGTAAATGACATCGCTGAAGTTGAGGATTGGTAGGATAGTCAGTTTTACGGGGATATGTTTGGCGGCGTGAGTGAAGGAGGCTTTGTTGCGAAATAGGAAGTTGATTCTAGATTTGATTTTGGATTGGAGATGTTTAAGAGTAGCAATCCCGGATCTGGGAGTGTAATCATCGCCTCAAACGAATTAGCATAACGCAGCGGACATAATTACCCCAAGAAAATGTTCCTATTCATGAAAATCACAAATGAAATATATTGAGACACAGCTTAGCCTTTTGTTAATCACACTGTCATCTCAGATTTTCAAAATATGCGTTACAGCCAACGCTAGACAAGCATTTGTGTAAGTTTATCATGGCATAATGCTATGCTAGGCTCTGCTGGCAGCAGGCAACATTTTCACGAAAATAAGAAAAGCAATCAAATTAAATCATTTACCTTTGAAGAACTTCGGATCTTTTCACTCAGGAGACTCCCAGTTAGATAGCAAATGTTCCTTTTTTCCAAAAATATTTTTTTTTGAAGGCGAAATAGCTCCCGTTTGTTCATCATGCATGGCTGAGAAATCGACCGGAAAATGCTACCACTACAACTTTTTTCCAAATTAGCTCCATAATATCGACAGAAACATGGCAAACGTTGTTTAGAATCAAACCTCAAGGTGTTTTTAACATATATATTTGATAATATGTCCGTCGAGGCAATTGGTTTCTCATAAGAAGCGATTGGAAAAATGGCTACCTCAGTATTTTACGCAAGATTTTCTGCGGGAGACACCATGTGACCACTTGCTAAATGTAGTCCCTTACGGCTATTCTTCAACAGAAATGCGGAAAAAGACGTCACAATGCTGTAGACACCTTGGGGAATACGTAGGAAACGTAAGCTCATTCGTAGCTCATTCACAGCCATATAAGGAGTCATTGGCATGAGGCTGTTTCAAAAAATGCGGCACTTTCTGATTGGATTTTTTTGTTTGTTTCGCCTGTAACATCAGTTCTGTTGCACTCACAGACAATATCTTTGCAGTTTTGGAAACGTCAGAGTGTTTTCTATCCAAAGCCGTCAATTATATGCATAGTCGAGCATCTTTTCGTGACAAAATATCTTGTTTAAAACGGGAACGTTTTTCATCCAAAAATGTAAATATCGCCCCCTAGTCGTAAAAGGTGAATATGAGTTTGGAAGGAGAGTTTACAGTCTAGCCAGACACCTAGGTATTTGTAGTTGTCCACGTATTCTAAGTCAGAACCGTCCAGAGTAGTGATGCTAGTCGGGCGGGTGGGTGCGGGCAGCGAACGGTTGAAAAGCATGCATTTGGTTTTACTAGCATTTAAGAGCAGTTTAAGGCCACGGAAGGAGTGTTGTATGGCATTGAAGCTCGTTTGGAGGTTAGTTAACACAGTGTCCAAAGAAGGGCCAGATGTTTACAGAATGGTGTCATCTGCGTAGAGGTGGATCAGGGAATCACCCGCAGCAAGAGCGACATCGTTGATATATACAGAGAAAATAGTCAGCCCGAGAATTGAACCCTCTGGTACCCCCATAGAGACTGCCAGAGGTCCGGACAACAGGCCCTCCGATTTGACACACTGAACTCTGTCTGAGAAGTAGTTGGTGAACCAGGCGAGGCAATCATTTGAGAAACCAAGGCTTTTGAGTCTGCTGATAAGGATACGGTGATTGACAGAGTCGAAAGCCTTGGCCAGGTCGATGAACACGGCGGCACAGTATTGTCTTTTATCGATGCGGTTATGATATCATTTAGGACCTTGAGCGTGGCTGAGGTGCACCTGTGACCAGCTCGGAAACCGGATTGCATAGCGGAGAAGGTACGGTGGAATTTGAAATGGTCAGTGATCTGTTTATTAACTTGGCTTTCGAAGACTTTAAAAAGTCAGGGCAGGAATGATATAGGTCTGTAACAGGGGGGATGACCGCGGCAGCTTTACAATCTTTAGGGATCTCGAACGATATGAAAGAGAGGTTGAACAGACTGGTAATAGGGGTTGCAATAATGGCGGCGTATAATTTTAAAAAGTTAGTGTCCAGATTGTCTATCCCAGCTGATTTTTAAGGGTCCAGGTTTTGCAGCTCTTTCAGAACATCTGCTATCTGGATTTGGGTGAAGGAGGAACTGGGGAGGCTTGGGCGAGTAGCTGCGGGGGGTGCGGAGCTGTTGGCCGGGGTTGGGGTAGCCAGGAGGAAAGTATTGTCATTAACGTATCATTTCCATCTCTTAGTGTCTGTTGTTGTCAATTTAAATGATAGAGAATGTGATACAATTTTCATATTACGCTTGCTACGTATGTAGAGAAATGTAAAATCAACCATTGTAAATGTATCAATCAATGGCCTCTTACACTGTGAGCCAATGTGGTCTAAGTAAAATGTTTTTAAATAGTAAATCATTTTCTGTGTATTCACGGTGATCTCTCTCTTTCACTTTCTCTCTCCCTCTCCTCCTTCTCTCCCTCTCTCTGCAGCTCCAGGCCTGGCCGACCACCCAAGCGTTCCCTGGGGGTAGCGATGCAGGAAAGCTCCAGGCTTCTTCCCCACAGTGTCCATGGCCTACTGTCTCCCGGCCTCCTCTCATCCATGTCGCCCGGAGGTAAGATCTCTCTCATCCAATGTGCAGCCACTCTAAACATGCACACAACCATCAGTCCCAATAAGAAAAAACAAATTTACCCTCCACCAGTCTAACCTCTACCTCCCATTAATTATGTATTTTAATGATGTATTTTGTTTGATAAAAAAAATAGAGAGCCATCAGGTGTCCTATCCAAGAGACTTGGATTTATCACATTTTGATGAAAGCGATTCTGTTATCTTTTCCCTTGAGGTCCCTGTCTCTATTTCCAGGCGCCCTTCTTTCTCCCCTCCTCTCATCTCCACCCCCTGCTTCTGCAAATCAGCTCTTATTGATTTCCTCCTCTGTCCTTCACTGGTCACTACTGCTGCTCACACAGAGGTTACACTATTGGATTTCTGTAGCCTTTTCTCACACATGCATTTGCTCTCTCGCTCTCTCGCTCTCTCTTTCCTTCTCTCTCTCTCTCTCTCTTTCCTTCCTTCCTTCCTTCTTTCCTTCCTTCCTTCCTTCCTTCCTTCCTTCCTTCCTTCCTTCCTTCCTTCCTTCCTTCCTTCCTTACTTCCTCTCTCTCTCTCTCTCTCTCTCTCGCGCTCTCTCTCTCTCTCTCTCACTCACTCTTTCCTTTTCTCTCTCTCTTTCCTTCTCTCTCGCTCTCTCTCTTTCTCTTTCCTTCCTTCTCTCTCTCTCTCTCTTTCCTTTTCTCTCAATCTCTCTCTCTCTCTCTCTCTCCTATTCCCTTTCCAGTCTCTATCTCCGTTGTTGCTGTAGGCCTTTCCTTCTCCTTTCTCCTCTTAATATAATTGCAATATGATGGAATCTATTTGATAAAGCTAACGTTGTTGCATAAACACAATGCCTGTCTCTATGCTGTGTTTGCATGTGTCTATTGGAAAGTGTACCTACAGCAAACTACAGGTTCTGTCTTGTTAAGAACTTTTGACATTTTTTCTCTAAATTGCTGATGGTGGCGGTTTAGTCCTCACGATGGCCAGCAAGGATATTGATCTGTGCAGACGAGTAGTCTGAGCAGTCAGTTAGCCATGCTAGTGATTGATTTAAGATTACTGTTATTATTCTCCTCCCCTGCAGTGGCTGGTGGGCCTTCTTTAAAATGCACATGAAAATCATTTACATTTGGTATCGTCTCGGTCTATCAGTGTAAAACTCAACTCAGGCAGTAGAGTTGTTGTCTGCCTGTCTGTCAGATGACTCGACTCAATTAGATACTAGTAGACAAGTAGTCTTATCTTTTCAATATGAACATGTAGTTTAATGAGATAATTAAGTACAACCTTTAATTATTTTGATATTATTATTTTGACCTTTAATGGCCAAGCAGTGTTGTAGTTGCAAAATGCATGTTTTGTTTTCGTTTCCACAGGTTTTGTTAATACAGCTAGAGGTATATTATTCCTGAAAAGCCTTTGAATTAAGGTAATGGGGCAACTTGCTGATCTCTTAAATATCACTGCTCATTCCTATAAGCAAACAACATATTTAGATATGTATATTTAGATATGTATATTTAGATATGTATATTTAGATATGTATATATGTATATTTAGATATGTTTATTTAGATATGTTTATTTAGATATGTATATATGTATATTTAGATATGTTTATTTAGATATGTTTATTTAGATATGTATATATGTATATTTAGATATGTTTATTTAGATATGTATATTTAGATATGTATATATGTATATTTAGATATGTTTATTTAGATATGTTTATTTAGATATGTATATATGTATATTTAGATATGTTTATTTAGATATGTTTATTTAGATATGTATATATGTATATTTAGATATGTTTATTTAGATATGTTTATTTAGATATGTATATATGTATATTTAGATATGTTTATTTAGATATGTTTATTTAGATATGTATATATGTTTATTTAGATATGTATATATGTATATTTAGATATGTTTATTTAGATATGTTTATTTAGATATGTATATATGTTTATTTAGATATGTTTATTTAGATATGTTTATTTAGATATGTTTATTTAGATATGTTTATTTAGATATGTATATTTAGATATGTTTATTTAGATATGTTTATTTAGATATGTATATATGTATATTTAGATATGTTTATTTAGATATGTTTATTTAGATATGTATATATGTTTATTTAGATATGTTTATTTAGATATGTTTATTTAGATATGTTTATTTAGATATGTTTATTTAGATATGTATATTTAGATATGTTTATTTAGATATGTTTATTTAGATATGTATATATGTATATTTAGATATGTTTATTTAGATATGTTTATTTAGATATGTATATATGTTTATTTAGATATGTTTATTTAGATATGTTTATTAAGATATGTTTATTAAGATATGTATATATGTTTATTTAGATATGTATATATGTTTATTTAGATATGTTTATTTAGATATGTTTATTAAGATATGTTTATTAAGATATGTATATATATATATGTATATTTAGATATGTTTATTAAGATATGTTTATTTTGATATGTTTATTAAGATATGTTTATTTTGATATGTTAATTAAGATATGTTTATTAAGATATGTTTATTAAGATATGTTTATTAAGATATGTATATATGTATATTTAGATATGTTTATTAAGATATGTTTATTAAGATATGTTTATTAAGATATGTATATATGTTTATTTAGATATGTATATATGTATATTTAGATATGTTTATTAAGATATGTTTATTAAGATATGTTTATTTTGATATGTTTATTAAGATATGTTTATTAAGATATGTATATATGTTTATTTAGATATGTATATATGTTTATTAAGATATGTTTATTAAGATATGTTTATTAAGATATGTTTATTTTGATATGTTTATTAAGATATGTTTATTAAGATATGTATATATATGTATATTTAGATATGTTTATTTAGATATGTATATATATGTATATTTAGATATGTTTATTTAGATATGTTTATTTGGATATGTATATATGTATATTTAGATATGTTTATTTAGAAATGTATATGTATATATATGTATATTTAGATATGTTTATTAAGATATGTTTATTTTGAAACCTTAAAGAAATAATATCACGTCATACATCCTGAATGGATTAGAGACCCTGCAAAAGTTAATGTCTACTACATATTGATGAATATATTTTGAATTTACCAACCAGTAATCTAGTCATAGTAGCAGTAGTAGTTGTACTTGTACGTGAAATAATACCACTGTAGTCTGAAGTAACAATGTTCCTATTTCAGTGGGACACATCTTAGGGCAGACGTCAAATAGCAGATTTGTATCGGAGTTGTCATTCAGTTATTAGCAACCATTTGTGTTGTCGTTATCATGTCATTTGGGAATTGTCTGTACAAATGAGTAAGCTTTACCCCCCCCTCCATGGAGGGAGTAGGAGTATTGAGTTGAGCAAGAGCAAAACTAACATGTTGTGAGCTTTGTTGGAGCGTTTGGTTTCCTGGAATGCTGTTGACAGAAACATCATAAGCCCCTGGCACTCCAGAGAGAGGAGAGGAGGAGCTCCAACAACAGGCTTCAGGATTCCATCCTCACACCACAGTACAGTCATCATGTACAACATGCCTGCCGTTACTGACTATAGTACTGGACACAGAAGCAACCCTGGTCAGGGGGAGATTGAGAGATAGATAGATGAAGTGTGTGTGTGTGTATGGTCCACATCTGACAAAGGTGTTCAGTTTAAATCCATATTTTCTCCCCTGTCAACGTCCTCCTGAAGGCAGTCATGAAACTGCCCCCCCCTCTCTCTCCCTCTCTCTCTCTCTCTCTCTCTCTCTCTCTCTCTCTCTCTCTCTCTCTCTCTCTCTCTCTCTCCCCTCTCTCTCTCTCTCTCTCTCTCTCTCTCTCTCTCTCTCTCTCTCTCTCTCTCTCTCTCTCTCTCTCTGTCTGTGGCTGAAAACAAACTCAGCCCTTCCTGGTGACTTTGATGAATGACATGTCCCACTGGGGACTTGTTCTCCATCTGTTTAACCCCCCGTCCGTCTGTCCGTCTGTCCCCTCTCCTCATCCATTGGCCTCACACTGACAAGTAGTATTTAGCTACTGTTTTGGATCGCCACCTTTCTCTACACTGAGTTTACAAAACATTAAGAACACCTTCCTAATATTGAGTTGAACCCCCTTTTGACAGCATCAATTCGTTGGGGCATGGACTCCACAAGGTGTCGAAAGTGTTCCACAGGGATGCTGGCCCATGTTGACTCCAATGCCTCCCACATTTGTGTCAAGTTGGCTGGATGTCCTTTGGGTGTTGGACCATTCTTAATACACACAGAAACTGTTGAGCGTGAAAAGCCCAGCAGCGCTGCAGTTCTTGACACAAACTGGTGCGCCTGGCACCTAATACCATACCCTGTTCAAAGGCACTTCAATCACCCTCTGAATGGCACACATACACAATCAATGTCTCAGTTGTCTCAATGCTTAAAAATCCTTCTTTAACCTGTCTCCTCCCCTTCATCTACACTGATTGGTGGATTTAACAAGTGATATCAATAAGGGTTTGTAGCTTTCACCTGGATTCAACTGGTCAGTCTATGCAATCAAAAGAGCAGGTGTTGTTAATGTTTTGTATACTCAATGTATCACGCCACATGTTTATTTAATTACATTTATTTCACCTTAATTTAACCAGGTAGGCATGTTGAGAACAAGTTCTCATTTGCTACTGCAACCTGGCCAAGATAAAGCATAGCAGTTCGACACATACAACAACACAGAGTTACACATGGAATAAACAAAACATAGTCAATAATACTGTAGAACAAAAGAAAACAAAAAGTACAGTGAGTGCAAATGAGGTGAGATAAGGGAGTTAAGGCAATAAATAGGCCATGGTGGCGAAGTAATTACAACATAGCAATTATACTCTGGGATGGTAGATGTGCAGAAGATGAATGTGCAAGTAGAGATACTGGGGTGCAAAGGTGCAAGATAAATAAATAAATACAGTATGGGGATGAGGTAGGTAGATAGATGGGCTGTTTACAGATGGGCTATGTACACGTGCAGTGATGTGTGAGCTGCTCTGACAGCTGGCGCTTAAAGCTAGTGAGGGAGATATGAGTCTCCAGCTTCAGAGATTTTTGCAGTTTGTTCCAGTCATTGGCAGCAGAGAACTGGAAGGAAAGATGACCAAAGGAGGAATTGGCTTTGGGGGTGACCAGTGAGATATACCTGCTGGAGTGCGTGCTACGAGTGGGTGCTGCTATGGTGACCAGTGAGCTGAGATGAGGTGGGGCTTTACCTAGCAGAGACTTGTAGATAACCTGTAGCCAGTGGGTTTGGCGACGAGTATGAAGCGAGGGCCAACCAAAAAGAGAGTACAGGTCGCAATGGTGGGTAGTGTGTGTTGGAGGCTATTTTATAGATGACATCACCGAAGTTGAGGATCGGTAGGATGGTCAGTTTTACGAGGGTTTCTTTGGCAGCATGAGTGAAGGATGCTTTGTTGCGATATAGGAAGCCGATTCAGGATTTAATTTTGATTTGGAGATGCTTAATGTGAGTCTGGAAAGAGAGTTTACAGTCTAACCAGACACCTAGGTATTTGTAGTTGTCCAAGTATTCTAAGTCAGAGCCGTCCAGTGTAGTGATGCTGGATGGGCGAGCAGGTGCAGGCAGTGATCTGTTGAATAGCATGCATTTAGTTTTACTTGCATTTATGAGCAGTTGGAGGCCACGGAAGGAGAGTTGTATGGCATTGAAGCTCGTCTGGAGGTTAGTTAACACAGTGTCCAAAGAGGGGCCAGAAGCAACAATTTCAGCAGATAATTTTTAGAAAGAAAGGGTCCAGATTGTCTAGCCCGGCTGATTTGTAGGGGTCCAGATTTTGCAGCTCTTTCAGAACATCAGCTGTCTGGATTTGGGTGAAAGAGAAATGGTGGGGGCTTTGGCGGATTGCTGTGGAGGGTGCCAGGCAGACCGGGGTAGCCAGGTCGAAAACATTGCCAGCCGTAGAGAAATGCTTATTGAAATTCTTAAAATATAGTGGATTTATCGGTGGTGACAGTGTTTGCTAGCCTCAGAGCAGTGGGCAGCTGGGAGGAGGTGCGCTTATTCTCCATGGACTTTACAGTGTCCCAGAACGTTTTGGAGTTAGTACTACAGGATGCAAATTTCGGTTTGAAAAAGCTAGCCTTAGCTTTCCTAACTGCCTGTGTATATTTGTTCCAAACTTCCCTGAAAAGTTGCATATCACGGGGGCTATTTGATGCTAATGCAGAACTCCACAGGATGTTTTTGAGCTGGTCAAGGGCAGACAGGTCTGGAGTGAACCAAGGACTATATCTATTCCTAGTTCTAAAATTTTTTGAATGGGGAATGCTTATTTAAGATGGTGAGGAAGGCACTTTTAAAGAATATCCAGGCATCATCTACTGACGGGATGAGGTCAATGTCATTCCAGGATATCCCGGCCAGGTCGATTAGAAAAGCCTGCTCACAGAAGTGTTTTAGGGAGCGTTTGACAGTGTGAGGGGTGGTCGTTTGATCGCAGACCCATTACGGATGCAGACAATGAGGCAGTGATCGCTGAGATCTTGATTGAAAACAGCAGAGGTGTATTTGGAGGGCGAGTTAGTTAGGATGTCATCTATGAGGGTGCCCGTGTTTACAGATTTGGAGTTGTACCTAGTAGGTTCATTGATAATTTGTGTGAGATTGAGGGCATCAAGCTTGGATTGTAGGATGGCCGGGGTGTTAAGCATGTCCCAGTTTAGGTCACCTAGTAGCACGAGCTCAAAAAATAGATGGGGGGGCAATCAATACACATATAGTATCAAGGGCACAGCTGGGGGCAGAGGGAGGTCTAAAGCAAGCGGCAACAGTGAGAAAGGTGAATTTCTCAGAGAAAGGTGAATTGTTTCTGGAAAGGTGAATTTTTAGAAGTGGAAGCTCGATTTGTTTGGGTACAGATTTGGATAGTAATACAGAACTCCACAGACTATCTTTGCAGTAGATTGCAACACCGCCCCCTTTTGCAGTTCTATCTTGGCGGAAAATGTTATAGTTAGCAATGGAGATTTCAGGGTTTTTGGTGGTTTTCCTAAGCCAGGTTTCAGACATGGCTATGACATCCGGGTTGGCAGAGTATGCTAAAGCAGTGAATATAACAAACTTAGGGAGTAGGCTTCTAATTTTAACATGCATGAAACCAAGGCTTTTACGGTTACAGAAGTCAACAAAGAGCACCTGGGGAGTGGGAGTGGATCTAGGCACTGCAGGACCTGGATTAACCTCCACATCACCAGAGGAACAGAGGAGAAGTAGGATAAGGGTACGGCTAAATGCTATACGAACTGGCCATCTAGCACGTTCAGAACAGAGAGTAAAAGGAGCAGGTTTCTGGGCACGATAGCATAGATTCAAGGCATAGTGTGCAGACAAAGGTAAGGTGGGATGTGAGTACATTGGAGGTAAACCTAGGCATTGAGTAATGATGAGAGAGATTTTGTCTCTAGAGACATTTAAACCAAGTGATGTCATCACATATGTAGGAGGTGGTACAACATGGTTGGTTCAGGCATATTGAGCAGGGCTAGAGGCTCTACAATGAAATAAGACAGCAATCACTAACCAGGACAATAATGGACGAGGCATATTGATATTAGAGAGAGGCATGCGTAGCCAAGTGAACATATGGGTCCAGTGAGTGGTTGGGCTGACTGGGGACATGGCTATTCAGACAGTTAGCAGGCCGATGCTAACATGCTAACAGTTTGTTGGCCAGGGCTAAACAAGCTAGCAGTTAGCAGACCGGGTTAGCAAGCAAGCAGTTAGTAGGGGCTAGCAGTTAGCATCCCGGGGCATGCAAGCTAGCAGTTAGCAGACCGGGGCTAGCAAGTTAGCCTATGGGGGACGTCATGATGTGGGTAAGTCTGTTTTTGCCTCTTCGTGCGGTGACGTTGATAAACCAGTCGTGGAATTAGTAGGGTTCCAAGTAGCTCTAGGTAGCTAGCAGGCCTAGCAGGTTAGCAGAATGGGCCTTCAGCGGACGTTGCGCCTGAGGGGCCTGTTGGAATCCTCGGGCAGATTATGTCGGTATTCCAGTCATAGAGGATCGGCGGGGTTCCGTGCCCCATAGCCCAGGAGTGAGCCGGGAGATGGGTCTAGCGTGGGCTAGGCTAGTTGGAAACGTTAGCCAGGAGTAGTCAACCTGGTATGCATTAGCTAGCTGTGATGATCCAGATGAAAATAGTTTGTGGTAGGAATTCGGGGATATGGAGAGAAAAATAGGTCCGGTATGCTCTGGTTTGAAACGCGTTGTACGAACTGGCGAGAGCTTTCTGAGCTAAAGGTTAGCTGATGACCGATAGCAGTGGTTAGCTGACTGATAGCTGGTAGCTAGTTAGCTAGCTAGCTTCAGTTGAGGTATTGCAGTTCGGAGGTAACTAGAAATACTTTAGGAAAAAAAATCAGATCCACAACACATTGGGTGAGGCGGGTTGCAGGAGAGTATTGTAAATTGAGGTTTAGGAAAAATATTAAAAATATTAAAAAGATATCTACACACGGGACGAGACAAGACAAAGACGTCTGACTGCTACGCCATCTTGGATTGGCAATGTTTCTCTGGAAGCGCAATGTTGTGCTGTTGTCTTACAGCATTGGGTCACTTTAACCTGGTTAAGACACGTGACCCCATTACAATATAGTCTCCTTACTGTAAATGGTAAAGCTAACCTTCTCCTGACGTCCTGGACCAGTGGTATTGCTCTCTGACTTCTCCCATAGTTCTGGACCAGTGGTATTGCTCTCTGACTTCTCCTGACATCCTGAATCAGTGGTATTGCCCTCTGACTCTCCTGACATCCTGGACCAGTGATATTGCCCTCTGACCTCTCCTGACGTCCTGGACCAGTGGTATTGCTCTCTGACTTCTCCTGACATCCTGGACCAGTGGTATTGCCCTCTGACCTCTCCTGACGCCCTCTACCAGTGGTATTGCTCTCTGACCTCTCCTGGCATCCTGGACCAGTGGTATTGCTATCTGACCTCTGCTGACATCCTGGACCAGTGGTATTGCCCTCTGACTTCTCCCATAGCCCTGGACCAGGGGTATTGCTCTCTGACCTCTCCTGACATCCTGGACCAGTGGTATTGCCCTCTGACTTCTCCCATAGTCCTGGACCAGTGGTATTGCTCTCTGACTTCTCTCATAGTCCTGAATCAGTGGCATTGCCCTCTGACCTCTCCTGACATCCTGGACCAGGGGTATTGCTCTCTGACCTCTCCTGACGTCCTGGACCAGTGGTATTGCTCTCTGACTTCTCCCATAGTCCTGAATCAGTGGTATTGCCCTCTGACCTCTCCTGACATCCTGGACCAGTGGTCTTGCCCTCTGACTTCTCCCATAGTCCTGGACCAGTGGTCTTGCCCTCTGACTTCTCCCATAGTCCTGGACCAGTGGTATTGCTCTCTGACTTCTCTCATAGTCCTGAATCAGTGGCATTGCCCTCTGACCTCTCCTGACATCCTGGACCAGGGGTATTGCTCTCTGACCTCTCCTGACGTCCTGGACCAGTGGTATTGCCCTCTGACCTCTCCTGACATCCTGGACCAGTGGTCTTGCCCTCTGACTTCTCCCATAGTCCTGGACCAGTGGTCTTGCCCTCTGACTTCTCCCATAGTCCTGGACCAGTGGTATTGCTCTCTGACTTCTCCCATAGTCCTGAATCAGTGGTATTGCCCTCTGACCTCTCCTGACATCCTGGACCAGTGGTCTTGCCCTTTGACTTCTCCCATAATCCTGGACCAGTGGTATTGCTCTCTGACTTCTCCCATAGTCCTGAATCAGTGGTATTGCTCTCTGACTTCTCCCATAGTCCTGGAAAGGTGGTATTGCTCTATGACCTCTCCTCAATCCTGCTGTATCAGCTGATTCTGTGTCAGTCTTGGCGATGTTTCCCATTTCTGTGTGTCGGCTCGGCTCGGCAGTCCCTCGCTCCATTCAGTCATCTGAAGGGGTTAAAGTCTGGGGATCTGTTTAGTGACATATGGGCTAGCCTTCGCACATGCTAACACAGGCCTTACACACACAAAAAGAGAGAGAGAGAAGGAGAGAGGGGGAGGGGGATATAGGGAGAGAGAGAGGGATTGATGGAGAGAGAGAGAGCGAGAGCGAGAGGGATAGGGCCAGACTGATGGTCTGTAAATCCCTCTGATAAAGAGTTGGGGCCGTGAGATTCACGCTCGCCAACGCACAGAGCAGAATTAAAGTCCAGGCTTCGGCGTAGGTGGGTGGCCCCCAATCCGTATTTAATGAAGGATCTGTGGAGAAGGAGAGGGGGCTTTTCATTTGTATTTCCAGCAATCTGGCTCTCGGGAATGATCAGCATGGGCTCGGTTAATAAGGACAAGACTGTAAAAACAACAAAGTAATAATCAGAGACAGAGAGCCCAGAGACAGAGAGCCCAGTGGTACGGGGAGAAACGCTGCACGCAACGCAGAGCTAATCACTAAGCTCTTATTTGTATCCTTCTTCTAAAGGTAGGAATCAGCGCTTCTCTTGGATCGTTTATGCCCGACCTTGATTTTTCCTATTGATCTGCAAAGCAGAGACAAGTGGACAGGAAGGAGAACACACACAGATCGCTGTTTCCTTTTCCTCTCCGGGAATGGTGGATTGTCCCGTGGTGCAGATGACTAGTTCCTAATGAGCCTATGTTATGCACATCACTTCTCATCGTGACATTTAAACACACCTCCTGAGGTGGTAGATACTGAACACCCTACAAGGTTACCCCTGGCCCAAACCCACCCCTCAGACAGCAACATGACCCGACCCCGCCCTCAGACAAAACCCTGGCCCGACCCCACCCCTCAGACAAAACCCTGGCCCGACCCCACCCCTCAGACAGCAACCTGGCCCGACCCCACCCCTCAGACAGCAACCTGGCCCGACCCCGCCCTCAGACAGCAACATGGCCCGACCCCACCCCTCAGACAGCAACATGGCCCGACCCCACCCCTCAGACAGCAACATGGCAAGACCCCACCTCTCAGACAGCACCATGGCCCGACCCCACCTCTCAGACAGCAACATGGCCCGACCCCGCCCTCAGACAGCAACATGGCCCGACCCCACCTCTCAGACAGCACCATAGCCAGACCCCGCCCTCAGACAGCAACCTGGCCCGACCCCACCCCTCAGACAGCAACATGGCCCGACCCCACCCCTCAGACAGCAACATGGCCCGACCCCACCCCTCAGACAGCAACATGGCAAGACCCCACCCCTCAGACAGCACCATGGCCCAACCACACCTCTCAGACATCAACATGGCCCGACCCCGCCCTCAGACAGCAACATGACAGTGTCCCCCTGTTCACCCAGCCAATGTGTCACATTCTAGGTATGATGTGTGTCAACCACAAGCTACCCTTACCCCCCTGGAGGAAGTGGTCAACGATACAGTCCAGGAGGCCTGGCCACTATAGAAGCTACCCTTACCTCCCTGGAGGAAGTGGTCAACGATACAGTCCAGGAGGCCTGGCCACTATAGAAGCTACCCTTACCCCCCTGGAGGAAGTGGTCAACGATACAGTCCAGGAGGCCTGGCCACTATAGAAGTTGAGGTTACATCGTCTCTATAGTAGAGAACCTCCCACTGTAGTGAGGAGTAATTCACTTCATTAGGCTGTCACTCAAACTTTATTCCTTGATTTCAATCATACAGAGAAGTCCACCACCTGGTGCTGTCGTGTGTGTGTGTGTGCGTGCGTGCGTGCGTGTGTGCGTGTGCACGCGTGCGCGTGTGTGTGTGTGTGCGTGTGCGAGTGTGTGCGTGTGCGAGTGTGTGTGTGTGTGTGTGCTGTAGCCAACATGTCCTCTTTATTGTCGCTCTTTAACGTGGCTGCAGTCGCCAGAATTAGCTCTCTAATTAGACACTTAATTAGGAGACGGCAGATGAGTGACAGTTTGAAGTCAGTGACTAACGTTCGGGACTTTGTGTGTGCGCGTGTGTGTGTGTGTGTTTGTGTGTGTGTGTGTGTGTGTCTGTGTGTGTGTGTGTGTGTTTGTGTGAGTTTGTGTGCGGTCGCTGCAAGCTACATACTGTCTGTATGAAGGCTACTCCCCATTCTATAATCTCCTATCCTACTGTACAGTAATCTCTGTGTTGTGTTGGTCTGGTAGGATTAGCTGTCCTCATCTGTGCCCTTCTCTCCTCTCCATAATGACACAGCTCCTGTGGTCACCCTGGGGTGAGATCACTTCTCAGTAATCTTGGTGAAGGTAGTTTTATTCTCAGCAATGACAGAATGAATGTCTGTAAGGATATACAGTGCCTTGCGAAAGTATTCGGCCCCCTTGAACTTTGCGACCTTTTGCCACATTTCAGGCTTCAAACATAAAGATATAAAACTGTATTTTTTTGTGAAGAATCAACAACAAGTGGGACACAATCATGAAGTGGAATGACATTTATTGGATATTTCAAACTTTTTTAACAAATCAAAAACTGAAAAATTGGGAGTGCAAAATTATTCAGCCCCCTTAAGTTAATACTTTGTAGCGCCACCTTTTGCTGCGATTACAGCTGTAAGTCGCTTGGGGTATGTCTCTATCAGTTTTGCACATCGAGAGACTGAAATGTTTTCCCATTCCTCCTTGCAAAACATCTCGAGCTCAGTGAGGTTGGATGGAGAGCATTTGTGAACAGCAGTTTTCAGTTCTTTCCACAGATTCTCGATTGGATTCAGGTCTGGACTTTGACTTGGCCATTCTAACACCTGGATATGTTTATTTTTGAACCATTCCATTGTAGATTTTGCTTTATGTTTTGGATCATTGTCTTGTTGGAAGACAAATCTCCATCCCAGTCTCAGGTCTTTTGCAGACTCCATCAGGTTTTCTTCCAGAATGGTCCTGTATTTGGCTCCATCCATCTTCCTGTCCCTGCTGAAGAAAAGCAGGCCCAAACCATAATGCTGCCACCACCATGTTTGACAGTGGGGATGGTGTGTTCAGGGTGATGAGCTGTGTTGCTTTTACGCCAAACATAACGTTTTGCATTGTTGCCAAAACTTCAATTTTGGTTTCATCTGACCAGAGCACCTTCTTCCACATGTTTGGTGTGTCTCCCAGGTGGCTTGTGGCAAACTTGAAACTACACTTTTTATGGATATCTTTAAGAAATGGCTTTCTTCTTGCCACTCTTCCATAAAGGCCAGATTTGTGCAATATACGACTGGTTGTTGTACTATGGACAGAGTCTCCCACCTCAGCTGTAGATCTCTGCAGTTCATCCAGAGTGATCATAGGCCTCTTGGCTGCATCTCTGATCAGTCTTCTCCTTGTATGAGCTGAAAGTTTAGAGGGACGGCCAGGTCTTGGTAGATTTGCAGTGGTCTGATACTCCTTCCATTTTAATATTATCGCTTGCACAGTGCTCCTTGGGATGTTTAAAGCTTGGTAAATCTTTTTGTATCCAAATCCGGCTTTAAACTTCTTCACAACAGTATCTTGGACCTGCCTGGTGTGTTCCTTGTTCTTCATGATGCTCTCTGCGCTTTTAACGGACCTCTGAGACTATCACAGTGCAGGTGCATTTATACGGAGACTTGATTACACACAGGTGGATTGTATTTATCATCATTAGTCATTTAGGTCAACATTGGATCATTCAGAGATCCTCACTGAACTTCTGGAGAGAGTTTGCTGCACTGAAAGTAAAGGGGCTGAATAATTTTGCACGCCCAATTTTACAGTTTTTTGATTTGATAAATGTCGTTCCACTTCATGATTGTGTCCCACTTGTTGTTGATTCTTCACATATCTTTATGTTTGAAGCCTGAAATGTGGCAAAAGGTCGCAAAGTTCAAGGGGGCCGAATACTTTCGCAAGGCACTGTAGATGATTTTAGTGTCTGTAATCAAACACAGAGGATATAGATGATATAGATGATTTTAGTGTCTGTAATCAATGTAATTTAGTGTCTTGAATCAAACAGAAAGGATATAGATGATTTTACTGTCTGTAATTAAACAGAGGATAGAGATGATTTTAGTGTCTGTAATCAAACAGTGAGTATATAGATGATTTTAGTGTCTGTAATCAAACACAGAGGATATAGATGATTTTAGCGTCTGTAATCAAACACAGAGGATATAGATGATTTAGTGTCTGTAATCAAACACAGAGGATATAGATGATTTAGTGTCTGTAATCAAACACAGAGGGTATCGATTATTTAGTGTCTGTAATCAAACACATAGGATATAGATGATTTAGTGTCTGTAATCAAACACAGAGGATATAGATGATTTAGTGTCTGTAATCAAACACAGAGGATATAGATGATTTAGTGTCTGTAATCAAACACAGAGGATATAGATGATTTAGTGTCTGTAATCAAACACAGAGGATATTGATGATTTTAGTGTCTGTAATCAAACACAGAGGATATTGATGATTTTAGTGTCTGTAATCAAACACAGAGGATATAGATGATTTTAGTGTCTGTAATCAAACACAGAGGATATTGATGATTTTAGTGTCTGTAATCAAACACAGAGGATATTGATGATTTTAGTGTCTGTAATCAAACACAGAGGATATAGATGATTTTAGTGTCTGTAATCAAACACAGAGGATATTGATGATTTTAGTGTCTGTAATCAAACACAGAGGATATAGATGATTTTAGTGTTATTCCTTCTCAAGTATACACTGAAGAGAACGATTTACTAAGGGCTCGCATGAAGGCAAACTTTGCATGCGTTTTCGTTTTAGATAGAAAAACACTTACACTTTTAAGGAAAGGGACTTTTTTTTAAAGAATATTATTTTCCTTTGTAAATAACAGATGTAATCACGGCTAAGGTGTGCAGTATGAATAATACATTTGTGTTAATTAGGTCTTGCACGTATCATCCTTGTCATGTCATGGGATATATTAATGGCTTTATTGTCTATATGAAGTTAGTGAAGCGTAAAGCTTGTCACCTTCCTAAAATAGTCCTCTGTGAAACCAGGCAGTGATATGATATGCCATTTAGCAGACGCTTTTATCCAAACTGACTTACAATCATGCATGTATACATTTGACATTTTTTATGTTTGGTTGATCCAAGGAATGCAACCCCCTATCCTGCCGTTACTAGAGCCATGCTCTACCAACTGAGTTACAGGCAACCACACTGTGTGAAGGACATCAGTGGGGTTCTCTGTGAAGGACATCAGTGGGGTTCTCTGTGATGGACAACAGTGGGGTTCTCTGAGAAGAACAGCAGTGGGGTTCTTTGTGATGGACAGCAGTGGGGTTCTCTGTGAAGTCAGCAGTGGGGTTATCTGTGATGAACAACAGTGGGTTTCTCTGTGAATGACAACAGTGGGGTTCTCTGTGATGGATAACAGTGGGTTTCTCTGTGAATGACAACAGTGGGGTTCTCTGTGAAATCAGCAGTGGGGTTCTCTGTAAAGGACAGCAGTGGGGTTCTCTGTGAAGTCAGCAGTGGGGTTCTCTGTGAAGTCAGCAGTTGGGTTCTCTGTAAAGGACAGCAGTGGGGTTCTCTGTGATGCACAGCAGTGGGGTTGTCTGTGATGGACAGCAGTGGGGTTCTCTGTGATGGACAGCAGTGGGGTTCTCTGTGATGGACAGCAGTGGGGTTCTCTGTGATGGACAGCAGTGGGGTTCTCTGTGATGGACAGCAGTGGGGTTCTCTGTGATGGACAGCAGTGGGGTTCTCTGTGAAGGACAGCAGTGGGGTTCTCTGTGAAGGACAGCAGTGGGGTTCTCTGTGATGGACAGCAGTGGGGTTCTCTGTGATGGACAGCAGTGGGGTTCTCTGTGATGGACAGCAGTGGGGTTCTCTGTAAAGGACAGCAGTGGGGTTCTCTGTGACGGACAGCAGTATGGTTCTCTGTGAATGACAACAGTGGGGTTCTCTGTGAATGACAACAGTGGGGTTCTCTGTGAAGGCAAGCAGTGTGGTTTTGGGGACCAATATCTGCCTTTTATGCAGCCAGCCCAGCGCCCCACAGCTCCATCAGCACCGCTGCCTGAACAGAGCAGAAGAAACAGCATCCACCACATTATATTATTCATTTTGACAGTGCATTATGTAAATTGAGATTTTAGTGCTTACTCTGCTAGTAACTCCCATGTAGCAAGTGTTGACATTTTCCTCTTTAGATAAAAAATGATGTCAATAGCACATCAATAAAGTCTCGCTAATTTTTATACAGTGTCCCAGAAAGTTGCCCTCATCTGCAAATCTTCCACATCAAAGTTCAAGATCTGGCGCCGCTAATCTGGAATTAAAATGAAAAAAGGTGACCCTGTCCAAATTAATAAGTCAGTGGCGAAATGTGCTTTCAACATATGAAAGGTTAAGCAAAGGTTACCCTTCAACTGCAGTGCACAGACAGCAGTGCGCCCCCTCCCTCTCTTCCCCCCCATCTCTTCCAGTGATTCTGACAGGTTCCTGGGCTGCCTCTACACAGGAGAAAATCCCCCCTGCCTCCCCATTCTCTTTGTTAAAGAAGAGCCAGTAGGTTCCTGTCCCGTCCCACTATCATACCACTCATCTGGAGTTTACGGGGACCTCTGCTGGGTGGAAACACCCACAGATTTATTCTCACACACATTTACTCACGCACACACGTGGATGCACACACACATACACACTCACACTGTCTCACTGTTTTATGGGAGACATCTGGCTAGATAGGGGGAGCTATCTAATCCAGGCCAGAACAGAGTCATGAGGCATGAAGCAGTGATGTGAGAGGAGTTAAGTGGCTGTGTATGTTGGGCTCAACAAGTACTGCTGCTGCCTGCTCTGGGCTCCGGACTTTGGGTTCCGGGACTCAGGGCTCCGGGCTCCAGGTTCTGGACTCTGGGTGCCGGCCACCAGCCAGCCAGGGCAGCCCCTCTCACTAATCTTGTCCCTGTCTCTCCTCTCCTTTGTCCCAGCGCCCCGTCCAGGGCCTGTGCGTCCGTGGGGTAATCACCAGACAGGTTACTGAATTAGATCAGGCCCAAAACGTCTCTCCGGCCACTCAAGTGAATCAGTCAAATTATCGAGTGGCAAAACTCAGAGCCTGGGGGCCAGTGGAGCTGCCACTTCCCATAAGCCCAGCCTTCAGTCAGCCTGGAATAGTTTTTATTTCATCCTCTTGTTTCATTTATTATGGCTATTGGAGCTAATCCGACCAGCAAACCCCCAGCCAGTACGCCTGTCACTAATGTTTCGGCTCCAATGTAAGCCCCTGTTTTCACTGGTAGTGCCTCTGCCTGTCTGCCTGTCTGTCTGTCTGTCTGTCTGTCTGTCTGTCTGTCTGCCTGCCCCAACCCCCCCCCCCCCCCCCCAGCTCCTCTCCATCTCCCCTCTCTCCCTCCAGTCAGCCAGAGGAGTTGAGAGTTAGGAGTGGAGGAGTGGGACATCGAGAGATAGAGAAAGAGTGAGAGAGAAAGAGTGAGACAGAAAGAGAGAGACAGAAAGAAAGAGAGAGGAGTGAGAGAGAGAGAGAGAGAGAGAGAGAGAGAGAGAGAGAGGAAAAAAAGAGAGAAAAAGAGAGAAAAAGAGAGAGACAGAAAGTTAGAAGAGAGAAAAAGAGAGAAAAAGAGAGAAAAAGAGAGAGACAGAAAGAGTGAGAAGAGAGAAAAAGAGAGAGAGAGACTGCTGTGCTCATCAATCACGTTAGAGCCGTTTGGACAGACTAGCCCCTCCTCAGAAGGGTATCCTCAGGCATCTCTTTTCCTCTGCTTTTTTCCTATGACTTCCTTTAAAATATTTTTCAGCACATCTTTGGTTTGTTAGCAGTCAATTAGTGAATTCCTGGAAAGGGGTGCACGCATTTGCTGTACAAGCAAACAAGCAGTGTTGAATAATGCAGACATCTCCTCCACTTTCTTTGTGTTTGAATCGTATCTCTCTCTCTCTCTCTCTCTCTCTCTCTCTCCATCCCCCTTTCCACCCCATGTGCTCAGAATTTTAACCTATAGGTGCCTCCCTGGAGGCCCTGAAATGACCTGGGGAGAATAGGAAATAACAAGCGTTCCCCTCCTTCGTCTTCTGACACAGTTGAACCAGTTGTTAAAAGGAGTTGGAATGAAAGGGTGAGAGTCCGGTCCAATCGAAGTCAGATCAGACACAGAGCTCAAGGCTAACTATAAAGTTGGGTCTTGTTGCTCCTCTAGCTGGGAAATAAACAGCAGGAGTCCCCTGGGACAGTTGGGTGGTCTGTCTGTAATGATCCATATGCCCAGACCTGCCTTTGATGTAGGTGGGAGGTACAAACCTTTGTTCTACCTTGTTATTAACAGTATTAATAAAGGAACTCGGCTAAGTGCAGACCAACAAGTTTACAGTAGCTAGAGGAAGCCCACCCAGACCTGAGCAGGAAAATACTGTCATGAAACTATGGAACAGTGAAAGTCCCTAAAAATTGTAACCATGACATGATTGTGGTAAAAAAAACACTCTGTCTTTGCCATTAGACAACTGTAGATGTAGACGGTTAAGATCAAATCAAATCCAATTTTATTTGTCACATGCGCCGAATACAACAGGTGTAGTAGACCTTACAGTGAAATACTTACTGACAGTACAAGCCCTTAACCAACAATGCAGTTTTAAGAAAATACCCCCCCAAAAAAGTAAAAGATAAGAATAACAAATAATTAAGGAGCAGCAGAAAAGAACAATAGCGGGGCGAAATACAGGAGGTACCAGTACAGAGTCAATGTGGAGGCAATATACAGGGCATTACGGTACAGTGTCAATGTGGAGGCTATATACAGGGCATTACGGTACAGTGTCAATGTGGAGGCTATATACAGGGCATTACGGTACAGAGTCAATGTGGAGGCTATATACAGGGCATTACGGTACAGAGTCAATGTGGAGGCTATATACAGGGCATTACGGTACAGAGTCAATGTGGAGGCTATATACAGGGGGTACCAGTACAGAGTCAATGTGGAGGCTATATACAGGGGGTACCAGTACAGAGTCAATGTGGAGGCTATATACAGGGCATTACGGTACAGAGTCAATGTGGAGGCTATATACAGGGCATTACAGTACAGAGTCAATGTGGAGGCTATATACAGGGGGTACCAGTACAGTCAATGTGGAGGCTATATACAGGGGTACCAGTACAGAGTCAATGTGGAGGCTATATACAGAGTGTTACGGTACAGAGTCAATGTGGAGGCTATATACAGGGGGTACCAGTACAGAGTCAATGTGGAGGCTATATACAGGGGGTACCAGTACAGAGTCAATGTGGAGGCTATATACAGGGTATTACGGTACAGAGTCAATGTGGAGGCTATATACAGGGCATTACGGTACAGAGTCAATGTGGAGGCTATATACAGGGGGTACCAGTACAGAGTCAATGTGGAGGCTATATACAGGGTATTACGGTACAGAGTCAATGTGGAGGCTATATACAGGGTATTACGGTACAGAGTCAATGTGGAGGCTATATACAGGGGGTACCAGTACAGAGTCAATGTGGAGGCTATATACAGGGTATTACGGTACAGAGTCAATGTGGAGGCTATATACAGGGTATTACGGTACAGAGTCAATGTGGAGGCTATATACAGGGTATTACGGTACAGAGTCAATGTGGAGGCTATATACAGGGGGTACCAGTACAGAGTCAATGTGGAGGCTATATACAGGGGGTACCAGTACAGAGTCAATGTGGAGGCTATATACAGGGTATTACGGTACAGAATCAATGTGGAGGCTATATACAGGGTATTACGGTACAGAGTCAATGTGGAGGCTATATACAGGGCATTACGGTACAGAGTCAATGTGGAGGTTATGTACAGGGGGTACCAGTACAGAGTCAATGTGGAGGCTATATACAGGGGGTACCAGTACAGAGTCAATGTGGAGGCTATATACAGGGGGTACCAGTACAGAGTCAATGTGGAGGCTATATACAGGGGGTACCAGTACAGAGTCAATGTGGAGGCTATATACAGGGGGTACCAGTACAGAGTAAACGTGGAGGCTATATACAGGGGGTACCAGTATAGAGTAAATGTGGAGGCTATATACAGGGGTACCAGTACAGAGTCAATGTGGAGGCTATATACAGGGGGTACCAGTATAGAGTAAATGTGGAGGCTATATACAGGGGGTACCAGTACAGAGTCAATGTGGAGGCTATATACAGGGGGTACCAGTACAGTGTCAATGTGGAGGCTATATACAGGGGGTACCAGTACAGAGTCAATGTGGAGGCTATATACAGGGGGTACCAGTACAGAGTCAATGTGGAGGCTAT
>NC_048593.1:35107400-35152400 GCF_013265735.2 Oncorhynchus mykiss | reverse complement strand
TACAGTATACCCTAACCCCGCTCAGTTAAATACAGTATACCCTAACCCCACTCAGTTAAATACAGTATACCCTAACCCCACTCAGTTAAATACAGTATACCCTAACCACACTCAGTTAAATACAGTATACCCTAACCCCACTCAGTTAAATACAGTGTACCCTAACCACACTCAGTTAAATACAGTATACCCTAACCCCACTCAGTTAAATACAGTATACCCTAACCCCGCTCAGTTAAATACAGTATACCCTAACCCCACTCAGTTAAATACAGTATACCCTAACCCCACTCAGTTAAATACAGTATACCCTAACCACACTCAGTTAAATACAGTATACCCTAACCCCACTCAGTTAAATACAGAATACCCTAACCACACTCAGTTAAATACAGTATACCCTAACCCTGCTCAGTTAAATACAGTATACCCTAACCCCGCTCAGTTAAATACAGTATACCCTAACCCCGCTCAGTTAAATACAGTATACCCTAACCCCACTCAGTTAAATACAGTATACCCTAACCACACTCAGTTAAATACAGTATACCCTAACCCCACTCAGTTAAATACAGTATACCCTAACCCCACTCAGTTAAATACAGTATACCCTAACCCCACTCAGTTAAATACAGTATACCCTAACCCCGCTCAGTTAAATACAGTATACCCTAACCCCACTCAGTTAAATACAGTATACCCTAACCCCACTCAGTTAAATACAGTATACCCTAACCCCACAGTTAAATACAGTATACCCTAACCCCACTCAGTTAAATACAGTATACCCTAACCCCACTCAGTTAAATACAGTATACCCTAACCCCACAGTTAAATACAGTATACCCTAACCCCACAGTTAAATACAGTATACCCTAACCACACTCAGTTAAATACAGTATACCCTAACCCCACAGTTAAATACAGTATACCCTAACCCCTCTCAGTTAAATACAGTATACCCTAACCCCACAGTTAAATACAGTATACCCTAACCCTGCTCAGTTAAATACAGTATACCCTAACCCCGCTCAGTTAAATACAGTATACCCTAACCCCACTCAGTTAAATACAGTATACCCTAACCCCACTCAGTTAAATACAGTATACCCTAACCACACTCAGTTAAATACAGTATACCCTAACCCCACTCAGTTAAATACAGTATACCCTAACCCCGCTCAGTTAAATACAGTATACCCTAACCACACTCAGTTAAATACAGTATACCCTAACCCCACTCAGTTAAATACGGTATACCCTAACCCCACTCAGTTAAATACAGTATACCCTAACCCCACAGTTAAATACAGTATACCCTAACCCCACAGTTAAATACAGTATACCCTAACCCCACAGTTAAATACAGTATACCCTAACCCCACAGTTAAATACAGTATACCCTAACCCCACTCAGTTAAATACAGTATACCCTAACCCCACAGTTAAATACAGTATACCCTAACCCCACTCAGTTAAATACAGTATACCCTAACCCCACTCAGTTAAATACATTATACCCTAAACCCACAGTTAAATACAGTATACCCTAACCCCACTCAGTTAAATACAGTATACCCTAACCCCACTCAGTTAAATACAGTATACCCTAACCCCACTCAGTTAAATACAGTATACCCTAACCCCACTCAGTTAAATACAGTATACCCTAACCACACTCAGTTAAATACAGTATACCCTAAACCCACAGTTAAATACAGTATACCCTAACCCCACTCAGTTAAATACAGTATACCCTAACCACACTCAGTTAAATACAGTATACCCTAACCCCGCTCAGTTAAATACAGTATACCCTAACCCCACTCAGTTAAATACAGTATACCCTAACCCCACAGTTAAATACAGTATACCCTAACCCCACAGTTAAATACAGTATACCCTAACCCCACTCAGTTTTTTGTCCTTCTCGCAATCTCAGCTTACTTAAAAACGTTGAATGGGAAAGTTATTTTTACTGTGTTGAGAATCAAAGGCGGAGTCTGTGGGCCCCACTTCAACCCCACTGCTCTCTTGTGTCTTCCTCACGTCCCTTTTCCTGGCATGTTATTCTCCTCGTTGAGAAGGACAAACGTAAAATGCAATAATGCATCCGGCAGAGAGTTGAGGATCACTCAAGTGTCCATATTGGCTGAATGACATCTTCTGTCCAGGCTTGCTTACCTTCCTTACCTCTCCTCTCTTTGAATTCACATGTACATATGCTAAGCCACTCTAGGGGAATTGTTTGGGTGAGAGAGAGCTTTGAGTGAGCCCTTCCAGCTCAATATAGCTCTGCTCCCCTGTACTGTATGCCTGTAATGGATCTGACGTGAGCGAGATGGAGCTTGTGACACGTTCTGCTACACATGGACATCGCTGCTTCACACACGGACTCTATCTATGTGACTGGTCCATCCAGTACTTTAGACAGTACCCGGCCCACCGTGGTATAGGCTCCATGATGACAACCATGCATTATAATGACAGGAGGAGATAGACACAAGGTTCTGTGTAAAGGTAAAATGCCTGCATACATTCATACACTGTCTTCCTCCAGTGGCCGTGTCTCTGTTGCACAATCAACACCCAAACTGACGACCAAATTCTAGCGTCTTTATTAAAACGTCTCCAGTTAACCACCTTCAGTTAAACAGACACCATTTTGGACCGGGCCTGACAACAGCCAATAAGACTGAATGTACAGGAGGAATTCAGGCTGTATCTGGCCTGTGTCTGACCCCACAGAGACCACAAAGAGCTTCTGTAACCTGCCCAGGGTAACAGGCTGGGACTCCGCCCCAGATCATCCCAGCCAGGTTAACGATTAGACGCAAGAATGGCCCCTCCAAGTCTGATGTGAAGAGAAAGGGAGGATGGATGGCTCCAGTCCGATGTGCCTGACTGCCCTACGCTCATCTGGCAGGGCTGACACTGAGAGCCAGAGGTCCTCTATATCTCAGGAGCTCTATTAAAGGCAAACAAGAAGATATCTGTTTGTCCACCCCTGGAAAATGCCGCTCCCCTTTCATCCTCAGGCTCCCATTTCCGTGGGGTCGTGACTTTACTCAAACATCAATTACTGTTACGTTTCCTGTTTGATCTCACTGGCTCGTCTTTAATGTCAAATCGGGAGGTGGAAATGTGTAAAGACAATGCAATGATTGTGTGTGTTGTTTCTCTGTCTTGCTGTTTTATGTTCTCAATGTGGTCTGTTAGGCAGTGGATGTTGATTGCCTCTCTCTCATGTCAGTCAGGGCTTCTATAATCTTGCCTGTGGTTTTTGGGGTAACGCGTTAGTAGTGTTACGTAATCAGATTACTTTTATGAGCAACGGAGTAAAGTAACGCTTTATATAATCAGATTATTTTTATAAGTAACGTATTGGGTAATATTATTATAGTTACTTTGTCAACTAACACTTCTGATCTCGACTTGTCCCAGTTCTCGAGCGAACGGAGAAAGGCTGTTTGGAGACAGATGTTGTCCATAGAAATGTATAGAGGGCACGTTACTTTTTCATGAAAGTTACACAAAGTAATAGAACACGTTACTTTTGTGAAACGTAACAAGTCTAGGTCCAAAAGGCATCTTAACAGCTTCTACCTCCAAGCCATAAGACAGCTGAACAGCATGGCTACCCAGCATGGCTACCCAGCATGGCTACCGAGCATGGCTACCCAACATGGCTATCCAGCATGGCTACCCAGCATGGATGGCTACCCAGCATGGATGGCTACACAGCATGGCTACCCAGCATGGCTACCCAGCATGGCTACCCAGCATGGATGGCTACCCAGCATGGATGGCTACCCAGCATGGCTACCCAGCATGGCAACCCAGCATGGCTACCCAGCATGGCTACCCAGCATGGATGGCTACCCAGCATGGCTACCCAGCATGGCTACCCAGCATGGCTACCCAGCATGGATGGCTACCCAGCATGACTACCCAGCATGGCTACCCAGCATGGCTACCCAGCATGGATGGCTACCCAGCATGGCTACCCAGCATGGCTACCCAGCATGGCTACCCAGCATGGCTACCCAGCATGGATGGCTACCCAGCATGGATGGCTACACAGCATGGCTACCCAGCATGGCTACCCAGCATGGCTACCCAGCATGGCTACCCAGCATGGATGGCTACCCAGCATGGCTACCCAGCATGGCTACCCAGCATGGCTACCCAGCATGGCTACCCAGCATGGATGGCTACCCAGCATGGCTACCCAGCATGGCTACCCAGACTATTTACATTGTCCCTCCTTTTTGTTGTTGCTGCTGCTACTCTGTTATTATCTATGCATAGTCTCTTAGTAACTCTCTACATGGAGATATTACCTCAATTACCTAGACTAACCTGTACCTCCACACATTGACTCTGTACCGGTACCCCCTGTATATAGCCTCGTTAGTGTTATTTTTATTTTGTAAATATTTTTCTTAACTATTTTTCTTAAAAAACGCATTGTTGCATTCGGTGTGTTTGAATATGGAAAATATTACTGTTTCATGTAACTAATCCCAACATTGTAGTACATCATGAGAAACTCTGAAACACTTTTTCACCTGTAAAACACTGTCATCTCTGAAACACTGTCATCTCTGGAACACTGTCATCTCTGGAACACTGTCATCTCTGAAACACTGTCATCTCTGAAACACTGTCATCTCTGGAACACTGTCATCTCTGAAACACTGTCATCTCTGAAACACTGTCATCTCTGAAACACTGTCATCTCTGAAACACTGTCATCTCTGGAACACTGTCATCTCTGAAACACTGTCATCTCTGGAACACTGTCATCTCTGGAACACTGTCATCTCTGAAACACTGTCATCTCTGAAACACTGTCATCTCTGAAACACTGTCATCTCTGAAACACTGTCATCTCTGGAACACTGTCATCTCTGAAACACTGTCATCTATGGAACACTGTCATCTCTGGAACACTGTCATCTCTGAAACACTGTCATCTCTGAAACACTGTCATCTATGGAACACTGTCATCTCTGGAACACTGTCATCTCTGGAACACTGTCATCTCTGGAACACTGTCATCTCTGAAACACTGTCATCTCTGGAACACTGTCATCTATGGAACACTGTCATCTCTGGAACACTGTCATCTCTGGAACACTGTCATCTCTGAAACACTGTCATCTCTGGAACACTGTCATCTCTGAAACACTGTCATCTATGGAACACTGTCATCTCTGGAACACTGTCATCTCTGGAACACTGTCATCTCTGAAACACTGTCATCTATGGAACACTGTCATCTCTGGAACACTGTCATCTCTGGAACACTGTCATCTCTGAAACACTGTCATCCCTGGAACACTGTCATCTATGGAACACTGTCATCTCTGAAACACTGTCATCTCTGGAACACTGTCATCTATGGAACACTGTCATCTCTGGAACACTGTCATCTCTGAAACACTGTCATCTCTGGAACACTGTCATCTCTGAAACACTGTCATCTCTGAAACACTGTCATCTATGGAACACAGTCATCTCTGAAACACTGTCATCTCTGGAACACTGTCATCTATGGAACACTGTCATCTCTGGAACACTGTCATCTCTGAAACACTGTCATCTCTGGAACACTGTCATCTCTGAAACACTGTCATCTCTGAAACACTGTCATCTCTGAAACACTGTCATCTCTGGAACACTGTCATCTCTGAAACACTGTCATCTCTGGAACACTGTCATCTATGGAACACTGTCATCTCTGGAACACTGTCATCTCTGAAACACTGTCATCTCTGGAACACTGTCATCTCTGAAACACTGTCATCTCTGAAACACTGTCATCTATGGAACACAGTCATCTCTGGAACACTGTCATCTCTGGAACACTGTCATCTCTGAAACACTGTCATCTCTGAAACACTGTCATCTATGGAACACAGTCATCTCTGGAACACTGTCATCTCTGGAACACTGTCATCTCTGGAACACTGTCATCTCTGGAACACTGTCATCTCTGAAACACTGTCATCTCTGGAACACTGTCATCTCTGGAACACTGTCATCTCTGAAACACTGTCATCTCTGAAACACTGTCATCTCTGAAACACTGTCATCTCTGGAACACTGTCATCTCTGGAACACTGTCATCTCTGGAACACTGTCATCTCTGAAACACTGTCATCTCTGAAACACTGTCATCTCTGGAACACTGTCATCTCTGAAACACTGTCACCCTCTCAGAAAGAGCTTTCTCTTTGCTCTGACTGACCCTAAACAGGCTATGTTTCCACCATAGGACTCCTCACAGGCCAGAGAAGAACACTCTCTCTTACTCTCCCTTTAAGAGATGGAGAAAGTTTCAGTGTCCCAATATGTAAATGAACCTGTCCTCATTGAAAGTTAGCTGACAGTGAGCAAAAACAGTGATGAAAGATCACAGAGACACAGACAAGAGATTTTAGTTAATTTACAGTGAGGACCAATAAGATAAGACACAGTGCCTTGCGAAAGTATTTGGCCCCCTTGAACTTTGCGACCTTTTGCCACATTTCAGGCTTCAAACATAAAGATATAAAACTGTATTTTTTGTGAAGAATCAACAACAAGTGGGACACAATCATGAAGTGGAACGACATTTATTGGATATTTCAAACTTTTTTAACAAATCAAAAACTGAAAAATTGGGTGTGCAGAATTATTCAGCCCCTCTACTTTCAGTGCAGCAAACTCTCTCCAGAAGTTCAGTGAGGATCTCTGAATGATCCAATGTTGACCTAAATGACTAATGATGATAAATACAATCCACCTGTGTGTAATCAAGTCTCCGTATAAATGCACCTGCACTGTGGTAGTCTCAGAGGTCCGTTAAAAGCGCAGAGAGCATCATGAAGAACAAGGAACACACCAGGCAGGTCCGAGATACTGTTGTGAAGAAGTTTAAAGCCGGATTTGGATACAAAAAGATTTCCCAAGCTTTAAACATCCCAAGGAGCACTGTGCAAGCGATAATATTGAAATGGAAGGAGTATCAGACCACTGCAAATCTACCAAGACCTGGCCGTCCCTCTAAACTTTCAGCTCATACAAGGAGAAGACTGATCAGAGATGCAGCCAAGAGGCCCATGATCACTCTGGATGAACTGCAGAGATCTACAGCTGAGGTGGGAGACTCTGTCCATAGGACAACAATCAGTCGTATATTGCACAAATCTGGCCTTTATGGAAGAGTGGCAAGAAGAAAACCATTTCTTAAAGATATCCATAAAAAGTGTTGTTTAAAGTTTGCCACAAGCCACCTGGGAGACACACCAAACATGTGGAAGAAGGTGCTCTGGTCAGATGAAACCAAAATTGAACTTTTTGGCAACAATGCAAAACGTTATGTTTGGCGTAAAAGCAACACAGCTCATCACCCTGAACACACCATCACCACTGTCAAACATGGTGGTGGCAGCATCATGGTTTGGGCCTGCTTTTCTTCAGCAGGGACAGGGAAGATGGTTAAAATTGATGGGAAGATGGATGGAGCCAAATACAGGACCATTCTGGAAGAAAACCTGATGGAGTCTGCAAAAGACCTGAGACTGGGACGGAGATTTGTCTTCCAACAAGACAATGATCCAAAACATAAAGCTAAATCTACAATGGAATGGTTCAAAAATAAACATATCCAGGTGTTAGAATGGCCAAGTCAAAGTCCAGACCTGAATCCAATCGAGAATCTGTGGAAAGAACTGAAAACTGCTGCCAACCTCAATGAGCTCGAGCTGTTTTGCAAGGAGGAATGGGAAAAAATTGTGCAAAACTGATAGAGACATACCCCAAGCGACTTACAGCTGTGATCGCAGCAAAAGGTGGCGCTACAAAGTATTAACTTAAGGGGGCTGAATAATTTTGCACGCCCAATTTTTCAGTTTTTGATTTGTTAAAATGTTTTTGAAATATCCAATAAATGTCGTTCCACTTCATGACTGTGTCCCACTTGTTGATTCTTCACAAAAAAATACAGTTTTATATCTTTATGTTTGAAGCCTGAAATGTGGCAAAAGGTCACAAAGTGTACTTTCGCAAGGCACTGTATGTGTTCTTTTGATGACATCTGCTTTCTGACAGAACAAGCGGAGTGTTGTAGCCTAGCTACTGTAGCCTAGCTACCATAGTTTGGCTTGCAAACTCATCCTGTTCATGTACTTAATGTGGGGGGACATTTTTTATCCAGTTGGATAAGCACCCAAAACAGTCTACTGGACCGCTCGGAGGTGCCCGCATGGCCCTAAAGCACACCATTACTTATTTTCAGAATGTGGGTGGGACATGTCACCCCTGTCCCCAGTGAAAGTTACGCCCCTGAAATAATCTATATGAATATTACTGCTAAGTGTACATACGTACATTTAACAAGGGATTTTAAATGAACGTAGCATAAAATTGGAATTTGCAGTTTTGTACAAATCAACTTAATGAATGCTAACCAGTAATCCTCGGTGACTATAGTAGGCTAGAAGCATTACAAGATCATATGATCAGATATGGGAATGTTTCCTAGCTCTCCCCAACCTTCTGGATCTGTCATCTCTATACAGTCATTTGCGTCAGGAGAAATGTCAAGCATGCATGTATTTTCTCCCAAGTGCATTCTCAAATCCCACCAAAAATAAGGCTGGCTGTACGGATGTTTATGCCAAGGTTTTAGGGCATTAGCAGGGTTGACGTGGTGCTCCCTCCATGCTACTGCAGCTGTTTCTCCCCCCCCCCCCCCTCCCCCCGGCCACACGTCCACAGCTAATTCAGAGGTTTGAGTTTCCCCTTCAAGCTGCTGCAGCTGTGCCTCTGACAAGTCTGTGGGATTAGGCAACAAAATGAACTCATAATCAAATGAATCAATCATCATGACATTTTGTTTAAATATAGCTATTGAAAACATTTTGCCTGTTTCCTCGGGCAGGCTTAGAAGAGAGGGGGCCGGGATGCATAAAATAGGAGGCTTGTTTTTTATATAAATGTAAGAACGGAGATTCATTTGTCTTAACCCCCCTCCCCTTCCCTCTCCTCTTCCACTCTATCTGTGCCTGTCTATATTTTTTTTAACTTAGAATCATTTGCTGGTTTATTTGGCTTACTGTGTGTAGTGGAATTGATAAACATTGGCCGATGAGAGCGGCACAGTTCATTTTCCTCCTTTGGTGTTTTTATCGAGTAGCGATCAGACTCTCTTCCCTCCACAGGCAGAGTGACTGAAGTGTTCATGTTCACAGAAACAAAATTAAATGATCAATTAATGAACATCTTTTTCTCTCTCTTTTTTTCTTGACACCCCATACCGTTGGAGGCGATTCCGGTAATGAATTAGATCAAGGTGACACATCGTGTGTGAACCTGGGGAGAAAAGAAAAAAAGATGTCTATTTTTTTGTCCTGATTTGTAAAGAAATTTAGATCACGGCAAAGCAAGGAGGCAAGGCATCGTCATTTAATTAATTACTTAATGTGTCCTTCCGTCGTCTAATTGAATTAATTATGGGCCTAATTGGACAGAGTGATGATGGCTTCCGGGGCTGTGGAGCCCTTGATGAGCTGAAGGTAGCTGGGTTTCTTAGAGAGACTGGAAAAGAGGGCTCTCCAGGGACGGACACCACCACCACCAGGGACCCTCCCTACCACCACCACCAGTGGCCCTCCCTACCACCACCACCAGTGGCCCATCTCCCCTCAGTTCAGCTCAGCTTGGGTGGGTGGGGTCAGGGGAGGCCTGGGGCCAGCTAGAGCCTCACTCTGGCTCCTCTACAGAAATATCTCTGAAGACCCAGTACACATGCTTAGACTGAGAGGAACTGAAATGAAAAAAGCATGACGCATCATCCAAGTTGTGTTCTACTCCAAATAGCTTTAGATGTCTTTATTACAGGGCTATGAACATCTGTCCAGCTCAGTAGCTGCAGCTTCTCAGCTTATTTCTTTGTAGGGCATATAGATATCTAAGCTTTATCAAAATGCAAATAAGCTTGTGTGTTGTCTTTAGATGTGTGCATTTTTCCTTGCTGTGTATGCTTGTGATTTGTGTACAGTATTTATGTGTTGTCCTGCAGGGCTGACGGCTGCAGCGATGGCCGAGGCTATGAAGCTGCAGAAGATGAAGCTGATGGCCATGAACAACCTGCACGGAGCCGGCAGCCAGAACGGTACCGAGTCGGAGAACGACGAGCTCAACTCCAACACAGGTTAGACATCCATACTTGATTGTTTATCACAGCTAACTACTGAGGCATTATGAACAGGAAAGTATAACAGTATACATAAAAAATACCCTTAAAATAAACATAATTCACATAATTATTATGACTGCCAACGTACATTAAAATATTGATTTCATAGCCCCCAAATCATGACAGATGTGTCTGTTCAAATCTACAGCCAGTATTTAACAGCCCACGCATGTGTCTAGCCGTAACTAGGAGGAGAGGTGGCTAGAAACTGCAGAACGTTTAGTCTCCTTGTAAATGTCTCTCTGTCCATGTCTCTCTGTCCATGTCTCTCTGTCCATGTCTCTCTGTCCGTGTCTCTCTGTCCGTGTCTCTCTGTCCGTGTCTCTCTGTCCATGTCTCTCTGTCCGTGTCTCTCGATCCGTGTCTCTCTGTCCGTGTCTCTCTGTCCGTGTCTCTCTGTCCGTGTCTCTCTGTCCATGTCTCTCTGTCCATGTCTCTCTGTCCGTGTCTCTCTGTCCGTGTCTCTCTGTCCAAGTCTCTCTGTCCATGTCTCTCTGTCTGTGTCTCTCTGTCCGTGTCTCTCTGTCCATGTCTCTCTGTCCAAGTCTCTCTGTCCATGTCTCTCTGTCCGTGTCTCTCTGTCCATGTCTCTCTGTCCGTGTCTCTCTGTCCGTGTCTCTCTGTCCGTGTCTCTCTGTCCGTGTCTCTCTGTCCGTGTCTCTCTGTCCATGTCTCTCTGTCCGTGTCTCTCTGTCCATGTCTCTCTGTCTATGTCTCTCTGTCCATGTCTCTCTGTCCATGTCTCTCTGTCCATGTCTCTCTGTCCATGTCTCTCTGTCCATGTCTCTCTGTCCGTGTCTCTCTGTCTATGTCTCTCTGTCCATGTCTCTCTGTCCGTGGTTGCTCAGCTCCACTACGGGTAATTGATTCTGGCCCACGCATTGCTTTCTCTTCAGCCTTATTTTATTGAGGCTTAGGACGTCCTTAATGTCTGCGAGCTGACTGTGCATTTAGATGGAGGTGATGGCAGTGTGTGTGACTAACAGTACGTGTGGCAGTGGGCTGGTTAACAGAGGCGCCACAACAGACACAGAGAGCCTTCTCTATACCACCCAGAGCCACGCAGACACAGAGAGCCTTCTCTATACCACCCAGAGCCACACAGACACAGAGAGCCTTCTCTATACCACCCAGAGCCACGCGGACACAGAGAGCCTTCTCTATACCACCCAGAGCCACACAGACACAGAGAACCTTCTCTATACCACCCAGAGCCACACAGACACTGAGAGCCTTCTCTATACCACCCAGAGCCACACAGACACAGAGAGCCTTCTCTATACCACCCAGAGCCACACAGACACAGAGAGCCTTCTCTATACCACCCAGAGCCACACAGACACAGAGAGCCTTCTCTATACCACCCAGAGCCACACAGACACAGAGAGCCTTCTCTATACCACCCAGAGCCACACAGACACAGAGAGCCTTCTCTATACCACCCAGAGCCACGGCAGATGCAGACGCCTCCGATAGAGACGTGAGCCTGAATATGTAGAGGGACAAGTAAAATACTCACAAATACACACACATGCAGATAGGACAAACTGATGTACACACTTATTTATATTTCATACGTTTTACATATAAACACACGGGAACTGCGAGGCAAGACAACAGAAAATGTAGAAAAAGGGTTTAACCGGACTCATTGATTTGTCTTCTGCGGTGATGCTGTTTGCGTGGTAAAGAGTGGGTGACCTTGGCGACAGTAGGCAGGCAAAAAGTGTCTTTGATACATCCAACCCCAATAGCGGAGCTGCATGAAGATTGCGTCCCCCATGCACTAAACACAAATTCCTTGAGTTTGAATACCCATACTAACATGTACTGTATACTACATACTTAATGAGTATATACTAAACTCAGCAAAAAAAAAGAAACGTCCCTTTTTCAGGACCCTGTATTTCAAAGATAATTCGTAAAAATCCAAATAACTTCACAGATCTTCATTGTAAAGGGTTTAAACACTGTTTCCCATGCTTGTTCAGTGAACCATCAACAATTAAGGTACATGCACCTGTGGAACGGTCGTTAAGACGCCAACAGTGTAAGCTTTAGGCAATTAAGGTCACAGTTATGAAAACTTAGGACACTAAAGAGGCCTTTCTACTGGATCTGACAAACACCAAAAGAAAGATGCCGAGGGTCCCTGCTCATCTGCGTGAACGTGCCTTAGGCATGCTGCAAGGAGGCATGAGGACTGCAGATGTGGCCAAGGCAATAAATTGCAATGTCCGTACTGTGAGATGCCTAAGACAGAGCTACAGGGAGACAGGACGGACAGCTGAATGTCCTCACAGTGGCAGACCACATGTAACAACACCTGCACAGGATCGATACATCTGAACATCACATCTGCGGGACAGGTACAGGATGGCAACAACAACAGCCCGAGTTACACCAGGACTGCACAATGCCTCTATCAGTGCTCAGACCGTCTGCAATAGGCTGAGAGAGGCTGAATTGAGGGCTTGTAGGCCTGTTGTAAGGCAGGTCCTCACCAGACATTACCGGCAACAACGTCGCCTATGGGTACAAACCCACCGTCGCTGGACCAGACAGGACTGGCAAAAAGTGCTCTTCACTGACGAGTTGTGGTTTTGTCTCACCAGGGGGGATGGTCGGATTCATTTTTATCGTCGAAGGAATGAGCGTTACACCGAGGCCTGTACTCTGGAGCGGGATCGCAGACAATCTCAACGCTGTGTGTTACAGGGAAGACATTCTCCTCCCTCATGTGGTACCCTTCCTGCAGGCTCATCCTGACATGACCCTCCAGCATGACAATGCCACCAGCCATACTGCTCGTTCTGTGCGTGATTTCCTGCAAGACAGGAATGTCAGTGTTCTGCCATGGCCAGCGAAGAGCCCAGATCTCAATCCCATTGAGCACTTCTGGGACCTGTTGGATCAGAGGGTGAGGTCTAGGGTCATTCCTCACAGAAATGTCCAGGAACTTGCAGGTGCCTTGGTGGAAGAGTGGGGTAACATCTCACAGCAAGAACTGGCAAATCTGGTGCAGTCCATGAGGAGGGGATGCACAGCAGTACTTAATGCACCTGGCGGCCACACCAGATACTGACTGTTACTTTTGATTTTGACCCCCCCCCCCCCTTTGTTCAGGGACACATTATTCCATTTCTGTTAGTCACATGTCTGTGGAACTTGTTCAGTTTATCTCAGTTGCTGAGTCTTGTTATGTTCATACAAATATTTACACATGTTAAGTTTGCTGAAAATAAACTCAGTTGACAGTGAGAGGATGTTTCTTTTTTTTTTTGCTGAGTTTACATACTATATACTATTGGTTAATTTTAGTATACTGTAAACTAACAGTGTACTTTCAGTTGAGCGTACTAGCACTTTGTCTGTCTACCGGAGTTTGATGCTGTTGCTATGCAACCTCTTGCTAGCTTGTTTGCATAACAAATGACTGGTTAGACATTTTACGATTTTGGGTGTGTTCTTAAATGCAATCTGGGCATTCGTAAATCCAGAGTGTTGTCAGATTGTCTGTTTGTAAATCCAGAGTGTTGTCAGATTGTCTGTTTGTAAATCCAGAGTGTTGTCAGATTGTCTGTTTGTAAATCCAGAGTGTTGTCAGATTGTCTGTTTGTAAATCCAGAGTGTTGCAGATTGTCTGTTTGTAAATCCAGAGTGTTGTCAGATTGTCTGTTTGTAAATCCAGAGTGTTGTCAGATTGTCTGTTTGTAAATCCAGAGTGTTGTCAGATTGTCTGTTCGTAAATTCTGAGCATTTCGCTCTCAAAGCGCGTCACTGGACGCTCTGGCAAAGGAGTAGGGTTGATCCAAGCATTCTGACCTCACAACCGCTGTCAAGCACCCAAGCTAACTTGCTAAAGTTTGCTAGCTTGCTAGCTACTTCCAGACACAAATGAGAGAACAGCTCACTCTGACCATGTTTCTCACCCTAGCAGAGCTGGTTAGGCTGCTGCTGGAAACTATTTCATTACAATTTTATTTGCTGACGTTTACTGACACCGGCCATTTATTCAACGGGTGTTGAGCGTTCGTATATTCATCAGTTATACTGAGCTCTGGCACACTCAGACGAGAGTTCTCTGAAATCGGAGTAGATAACCATAATTAACGATGTCCATTGAGAACGCACACCGACTAAACCACTTATCTAAGAATGACGTGAATAATTAAGTCAATAAACGTTGGGTAGTTAGTTAGATTATAGTTAATATACTGCCTGCCTCGATGTCTAAGTAGACAACTAATGTTAACGTTACTCATTATGTAACTAGCTAACATACCAGTAAATACTGCTGTAATAATGCTATGCGGTTCGTAAGGATACGGATTGTGTAGCTAACATGTAACGTAACTTATTTAAAAAGTAATTTCTTTATTACATTGCTCAACATTTTCTTAACATTTGTCATAATTAGTTATTAAAGCATTGAATTTGTATTGGCTGCATATTTTTTGCAATTTTCTTCAAATCTGAAAACGTAGTGAAACCACACCCATTTTCTGAAGAATTGCATCATGGGCCCTAAAAGCACGGAAATAGTGTCCACGGCTTGTATACTTCGTATTTTGCCGAATTTAGTACGACATCCGGGAACTTTTGGCATACTAACTATATCCATACTATGACCAATAAGCATACTACATAACCCAATTTACGTCACAAATAGGAGGGTTAGTGTGGTTATTATGAATATTGGAACACAGCTCAGGTTTTGCTAAGTTCAGCGGATTGTACATTGCTCTCTGTTACTCTTTTTATGTTTTGGCATTAGAACAGTGTACATGATCCCAATTCTAGCTCCAAGATTGCGGCAATTAAAAAAAAAAAAAACGAAAATGTAGATTGTGCTGATTTATTGTCACATTGAACCAGTGTTGTGCGCCGTAGTTTAAAAGTGCTAAAACAATGACCATCATAACTGAATTCTGACGTCATTATGCACGCTGTCCATGTTCCTGATCAAATGAAGCCCTGTAGCAATATCTGCATAAATGATTACCCATAGTTAAATCTCCTCCAGTACATTGTAACGAGACAGCCATGGGACTGGGTGATAATGACAGAGCTGGATGGAGAGGCCCTGTCACAGCCCTTCTAATGTACTCCTCCCTGACACCAGCGCTACAGAGAGCTGGCCATGTCACAGCCCTTCTAATGTACTCCTCCCTGACACCAGCGCTACAGAGAGCTGGCCATGTCACACCACCGACGATGATGATGATGATGATGATGACTATAATCATTACAGAGAGAGAGAGAGAGGCAGCAGGCTTTGCTGGGGGGGTCTGTCCAGCTGATGCCATGCAAGTGGGCCTCGATTTGCACTAACACACAAGTCACCCACAATTCAGCAGGCTACTCTTTCCCCCAAAATGGAGAAGCCAGTGAGTTAGCCCTCCTGTAGAAAGCATTTGAAGGGACCAGCTTCACTGAGACCTGGGGGCCTATAACCTAAAGACTGGAAACAGTTCAACCACGGTCTGTGTTGTGGAAATTACATCTAACCCCCCCCCCCCTCTCCCCCCCCCCACACACACACACACACATACACCACCAAGAGCCAGAGCTGTAGGAGCAGAAACCTGAGAGAGATGCAGGAGACGAAGGAGAAGGAGGAGGGGGTATGCTTCATCTCATTAACATTGTTCAAACCCTCAAAAGAGTTGGTAGAGCGGTGGTGTGCTTTCTGCCTGGTCTCGCAGTTTGTTATCGGGGTGGATGGTGGTGGGACGGGGATGTTGGAATCTGATCTAGAGAAATCACGTCGCGTAAGTTAAACAAGCGGCTTCAGAAGATATCCCTCCGACTTTAACCCTTTGCGTTCTCTCTTTCGCGGCCAAGACTCTGATCCCGAGACGACAGCCGCCTGATGTCTGCTTTTTCTCTCCTTCCTTTTTTCTTTTCATTTCCTGTTTCTTTCTCGTTCTTGCGTTCCCGGGGGCTGTTTGGTCCCTCTCTGATGGCAAGCTGCTTCTTTGGAGAACATCAAACAGCTAATCTGCATCTTCCCCTCCGTGTGGGATGGGCTGTGAAACACCTTCAGCTATCTGCACACATCAGTTAGCGGAGATAGGGGGAGACTTGATTTCAATCTCTTTCCCCTTAGACAGCGACCCCAGCCGCCAATCCTCCTTTCAAGACTAAAAAGGAATACATTTAGAAAGCATCTCTCACCACAGACCACAGAGAACTGGCGAGCGCCTAATCAGTTGACCAATTTGGCTTACCACAATCTAACTTTGGGGAGTCTCCTAAAGTGCACAGCAGAAGTTGGTTGTCAGCTCCTGGAGACTGTTTGAAAGGGTGTTTATACTCTCAGGGTTTTACAGCTGAAAAGCAGCTAAGAGGCACAGGGGCTCCTGTGAATTGGTGTCTTTAAATATAAATATGCCTCTGAACTCTTGTTAACAAGGAAGAAGGAAGAGAATACTGAAGGGAGAACATGTGTTTCTGGTCGGGCGGCAGGAGAAGAATAGCCGAGCAAAACAGAGGCTCATTGGTCTAATGGAGTCAGGGATAATGTCAGGGAAAATCACCATCACAAATGACATCAGAGAACAACTGATATATTTTTTCCTTTGTGACTGACAAGTTAAAAGAGAAAGAGAAATCCCATGCATCATTTAAACTGGCCCTGGAATCTGTTAGGCACGGGATTTGCAGAGGTAGCAAAAAACAAGTGTGAGTGGAGAGAGAGAGAGAGAGAGAGAGAGAGAGAGAGAGAGAAAGAGAGAGACAAAGAGAGAGAGAGAGAGAAAGAGAGAGAGAGAGAGACAAAAAGAGACAAAGAGACAAAGAGAGTGAGTGTAAAGAGAGAAAGTGAGTGAGAGAGAGAGAGTGAGTGTAGAGAGAGTGAGTGAGAGGGAAAGTGAGTGAGAGAGTGAGTGTAGAGAGAGTGAGTGTAAAGAGAGAAAGTGAGTGAGAGAGAAAGTGAGTGAGAGAGAAAGTGAGTGAGAGAGTGAGTGTAGAGAGAGTGAGTGTAGAGAGAGTGAGTGGGAGAGAAAGTGACTGAGTGAGAGTGTAGAGAGAGAGTGAGTGTAGAGAGAGAGTGAGAGAGAGTGTAGAGTGAGAGAGTGTGTGAGAAAGAGAGAATGAGTGAGAGAGAAAGTGAGAGATTGAGTGTAGAGAGAGTGAGTGTAGAGAGAGAAAGTGAGTGAGAGAAAGTAAGTGAGAGAGTGAGTGTAGAGAGAGTGAGTGTAGAGAGAGAAAGTGAGTGAGAAAGAAAGTGAGTGTGAGAGTCAGTGTAGAGAGAGTGAGTTTAGAGAGAAAGTGAGTGAGAGAGAAAGTGAGTGAGAGAGTGAGTGTAGAGAGAGTGAGTGTAGAGAGAGTGAGTGAGAGAGAAAGTGAGTGAGAGAGTGAGTGTAGAGAGAGTCAGTGTAAAGAGAGAAAGTGAGTGAGAGAGTGAGTGTAGAGAGTGAGTGTAGAGAGAGTGAGTGTAGAGAGAGTGAGTGAAAGACAAAGTGAGTGAGTGTAGAGAGAAAGTGAGTGTAGAGAGAGTGAGTGAGAGAGAGTGAGAGAGAGTGTAGAGTGAGAGAGTGTGTGAGAAAGAGAGAGTGAGTGAGAGAGTGAGTGTAGATAGAGTGAGTGTAGAGAGAGAAAGTGAGTGAGGAAAGAAAGTGAGTGTGAGAGTCAGTGTAGAGAGAGTGAGTTTAGAGAGGGAAAGTGAGTGAGAGAGTGAGTGTAGAGAGAGTGAGTGAGAGAGGAAGTGAGTGTAGAGAGAGTGCGTGAGAGAGAAAGTGAGTGAGAGAGTGAGTGTAGAGAGAGTGAGTGAGAGAGAAAGTGAGTGAGAGAGAAAGTGAGCGAGAGAGTGAGTGGGAGAGAAAGTGAGTGAGACAGTGAGTGTAGAGAGAGTGTGTGAGAGAGAAAGTGAGTGAGAGAGTGTGTGAGTGAGAGAGTGTGTGAGAAAGAGAGAGAGAGTGTAGAGTGAGAGAGTGTGTGAGAAAGAGAGAGAGTGTAGAGAGAGAGAGAGAGAGCGTGTCGAGGGAGGGAATGAGAGAGAGAGAGAGAGAGAGAGAGAGAGAGAGAGAGAGAGAGAGAGAGAGAGAGAGAGTGGAAGTTCATAGGGAAAGTGTGGGCACCGAGCGATCTGTGTGACCTGTGTGTGCAGTTGTTTCAAATCCCTGACCACCAAACTGGTCTGCACTTTTTCACCTCTCTTTCTCTCACCGCTCTATCTTTTTCCTCTCTATCTCTTTCCTCTCTATCTCTCACCTCTCGTTCTCTCACCTCTGTCGCTTTCCTCTATCTCTCACCTCTCTATCTCTGCTCTCTCTCTCTCACCTCTCTGTCTCTCACCTCTCTATCTCTCCCCTCTCTATCTCTTTACTCTCTATCTCTCACCTCTCGATCTCTTTCCTCTCTATCTCTGCTCTATCTCTCACCTCTCGATCTCTTTCCTCTCTATCTCTCACCTCTCGTTCTCTCACCTCTATGTCGCTTTACTCTCTATCTCTCACCTCTCGGTCTCTCACCTCTCGATCTCTTTCCTCTCTATCTCTGCTCTATCTCTCACCTCTCTGTCTCTCACCTCTCTATCTCTCCCCTCTCTATCTCTCCCCTCTCTATCTCTGCTCTGTCTCTCACCTCTCTATCTCTCCCCTCTCTATCTCTGCTCTATCTCTCACCTCTCTGTCTTTCACCTCTCTATCTCTCCCCTCTCTCTCTCTGCTCTATCTCTCACCTCTCTGTCTCTCACCTCTCTATCTCTTTACTCTCTATCTCTTACCTCTATGTCGCTTTCCTCTCTATCTCTTTACTCTCTATCTCTTACCTCTATGTCGCTTTCCTCTCTATCTCTCCCCTCTCTCTGCTCTATCTCTCACCTCTCTGTCTCTCACCTCTCTATCTCTTTACTCTCTATCTCTTACCTCTATGTCGCTTTCCTCTCTATCTTTCACCTCTCTATCTCTGCTCTATCTCTCACCTCTCTGTCTCTCACCTCTCTGTCTCTCACCTCTCTGTCTCTCACCTCTCTATCTCTCTCATCTCTCAATGTCTCTCATCTCTCTGTCTCTCACCTCTCTGTCTCTCACCTCTCTGTCTCTCACCTCTCTATCTCTGCTCTATCTCTCACCTCTATGTCTCTCACCTCTCTGTCTCTCACCCCTCTGTCTCTCACCTCTCAATCTCTCTCATCTCTCACTGCTCTATCTCTCTCATCTCTCAATGTCTCTCATCTCTCTATCTCTCACTGCTCTATCTCTCTCATCTCTCAATGTCTCTCATCTCTCTATCTCTCACTGGTCTCTCTCTCTCATCTCTCAATGTCTCTCATCGCTCTATCTCTCTCTATCTCTCTCATGTCTCAATCTCTCACTGCCCTATCTCTCTATCTCTCACTGCTATCTCTCTCATCTCTCTCTCTCTATCTCTCTTTTGCTCTATCTCTCACCTCTCTTTCTCTTTACTCTCTATCTCTCACCTCTATCTCTCACCTCACTATCTCTCACCTCTTTCTAATTTAGACTATATCTCTCACCTCTCTATCTCTCACCTCTCCATCTCTTTACTCTCTATCTCTCATCTCTGTATCTCTCACCTCTCTATCTCTCATCTCTCTATCTCTCATCTCTCTATATCTCACCTTACTATCTCTCACCTCTCTATCTCTCACTGCACTCTCTCTCTATCTCTCACTTATCTATCTCTCACCTCTCTATCTCTCATCTCTCTATCTCTCATCTCTCTATATCTCACCTTACTATCTCTCACCTCTCTATCTCTCATCTCTCTATCTTTCACCTCTCTAGCTCTCACCTTACTATATCTCACCTCTATCTCTCTACTCTCTGACTCTCACCTCTCTATCTTTCATCTCTCTATCTCTATCTATCTCTCATCTCTCTATCTCCCTTATCAATTCAAGGGCTTTATTGACATGAGAAACATGTGTTAACATTGCCAAAGCAAGTGATGTAGATAATATACAAAAGTTAAATAAACAATACAAATTAACAGTAAACTTTACACATACAGAAGTTTCAAAAGAATAAATGCATTACAAATGTCATATTATGTATATATACAGTGTTGTAACGATGTACAAATGGTTAATGTACAAAAGGGAAAATAAATAAGTATAAATATGGGTTGTATTTACAATGGTGTTTGTTCTTCACTGGTTGACCTTTTCTTGTAGCAACAGGTTACACATCTTGCTGCGGTGATGGCAGCTCAATTTCCACCTCATTTTGTGGTCAGTGTGCAAAGAGCCTGTCTTCTCTTGAGAGCCAGGTCTGCCTACGGCGGCCTTTCTCAATAGCAAGGCTATGCTCACTGAGTCTGTACATAGTCAAAGCTTTCCTTAAGTTTGGGTCAGTCACAGTGGTCAGGTATTCTGCCACTGTGTACTCTCTGTTTAGGGCCAAATAGCATTCTAGTTTGCTCTGTTTTTTTGTTAATAATTCTTTCAAATGTGTCAAGTAATTATATTTTTGTTTCCTCATGATTTGGTTGTGTTGCTGTCCTGAGGCTCTGTGGGGTGTGTTTGTGTTTGTGTTTGTGAACAGAGCCCCAGGACCAGCTTGCTTAGGGGACTCTTCTCCAGGTTCATCTCTCTGTAGGTGATGGCTTTGTTTTGGAAGGTTTGGGAATCGCTTCCTTTTAGGTGGTTGTAGAATTTAACAGCTCTTTTCTGGATTTTGATAATTAGCTGGCCTAATTCTGATCTGCATGCATTATTTGGTGTTCTACGTTGTACACGGAGGATATTTTTGCAGAATTCTGCATGCAGAGTCTCAATTTGGTGTTTGTCCCATTTTGTGAATTCTTGGTTGGTGAGCGGACCCCAGACCTCACAACCATAAAGGGCAATGGGTTCTATAACTGATTCAAGTATTTTAAGCCAGATCCTAATTGGTATGTTGAATTTTATGTTCCTTTTGATGGCTCTCTCACTGCTATATCTCTCATATCTCTATCTCTCACTGCTCTATATCTCTATCTCTCTATCTCTCACTGCTCGATCTCTCTCCTCTATCTCTCAATCTCTCTCGCTCCATCTCTCACTGCTCTATATCTCTATCTCTCTATCTCTCACTGATCTATTTCTCTCGTCTTTCATATCTCTCTATCTCCCTTGTCTCTCATCTCTCTAATATCTCTATCTCTTTCATCTATCTATCTATCTCTCTCCCTTGTCTCTCATCTCTCTCTCTCATCTCTATCTCTCTCCTCTCTCTCTCAATCTCTCTCTCTCCATCTCTCACTGCTCTATATCTCTATCTCTCATCTCTATCTCTTTCAATTTCAATTCAATTCAATTCAAGGGGCTTTATTGGCATGGGAAACATGTGTTAACATTGCCAAAGCAAGTGAGGTAGATAATATATAAAGTGAATATATAAAGTAAAATAAACAATACAAATTAACAGTAAACATTACACATACAGAAGTTTCAAAACAATAAAGACAATCCAAATGTCATATTATATATATATACAGGGTTTTAACAATGTACAAATGGTTAAAGGACACAAGATAAAATAAATAAGCATAAATATGGGTTGTATTTACAATGGTGTTTGTTCTTCACTGGTTGCCCTTTTCTCGTGGCAACAGGTCACAAATCTTGCTGCTGTGATGGCACACTGTGGAATTTCACCCAGTAGATATGGGAGTTTATCAAAATTGGATTTGTTTTCGAATTCTTTGTGGATCTGTGTAATCTGAGGGAAATATGTCTCTCTAATATGGTCTTACATTGGCCAGGAGGTTAGGAAGTGCAGCTCAGTTTCCACCTCATTTTGTGGGCAGTGAGCACATAGCCTGTCTTCTCTTGAGAGCCATGTCTGCCTACGGCGGCCTTTCTCAATAGCAAGGCTATGCTCACTGAGTCTGTACATAGTCAAACCTTTCCTTAATTTTGGGTCAGTCACAGTGGTCAGGTATTCTGCCGCTGTGTACTCTTTGTTTAGGGCCAAATAGCATTCTAGTTTGCTCTGATTTTTTGTTAATTCTTTCCAATGTGTCAAGTAATTATCTTTTTGTTTTCTCGTGATTTGGTTGGGTCTAATTGTGCTGCTGTCCTGGGGCTCTGTAGGGTGTGTTTGTGTTTGTGAACAGAGCCCCAGGACCAGCTTGCTTAGGGGACTCTTCTCCAGGTTCATCTCTCTGTAGGTGATGGCTTTGTTTTGGAAGGTTTGGGAATTGCTTCCTCTTAGGTGGTTATAGAATTTAACGGCTCCTTTCTGGATTTTGATAATTAGTGGGTATCGGCCTAATTCGGCTCTGCATGCATTATTTGGTGTTCTACGTTGTACATGGAGGATATTTTTGCAGAATTCTGCATGCAGTCTTAATTTGGTGTTTGTCCCATTTTGTGAAGTCTTGGTTGGTGAGCGGACCCCAGACCTCACAACAATAAAGGGCAATGGGCTTTATGACTGATTCAAGTATTTTTAGCCAAATCCTAATTGGTATGTTGAAATGTACGTTCCTTTTGATGGCATAGAATGCCCTTCTTGCCTTGTCTCTCAGATCGTTCACAGCTTTGTGGAAGTTACCTGTGGCGCTGATGTTTAGGCCAAGGTATGTATAGTTTTTTGTGTGCTCTAGGGCAACACCATTATTTTGGTCTTACTGAGATTTACTGTCAGGGCCCAGGTCTGACAGAATCTGTGCATAAGATCTAGGTGCTGCTGTAGGCCCTCCTTGGTTGTTGACAGAAGCACCAGATCATCAGCTAACAGCAGACATTTGACTTCGGATTCTAGTAGGGTGAGGCCGGGTGCTGCAGACTTTCCTAGTGCCCGCGCCAATTCGTTGATATATATGTTGAAGAGGGTGGGGTTTAAGCTGCATCCCTGTCTCACTGTGTGAAGAAATGTGTGTGTTTTTTGCCAATTTTAACCGCACACTTGTTGTTTGTGTACATGGATTTTATAATGTCGTATGTTTTACCCCCAACACCACTTTCCATCAGTTTGTATAGCAGACCCTCATGCCAAATTGAGTCGAAGGCTTTTTTGAAATCAACAAAGCATGAGAAGACTTTGCCTTTGTTTTGGTTTGTTTGGTTGTCAATTAGGGTGTGCAGGGTGAATACATGGTCTGTTGTACGGTAATTTGGTAAAAAGCCAATTTGACATTTGCTCAGTACATTGTTTTCATTGAGGAAATGTAAGAGTCTGCTGTTAATGATAATGCAGAGGATTTTTCCAAGGTTACTGTTGACGCACATTCCACCGTAGTTATTGGGGTCAAATTTGTCTCCACTTTTGTGGATTGGGGTGATCAGTCCTTGGTTCCAAATATTGGGGAAGATGCCAGAGCTTTCATCTATCTATCTATCTCTCTATCTCTCACTGATCTATCTCTCTTGTCTCTCATCTCTCTCTCTTTCTCTCGTCTCTCTACCACTCTCTCTCGTCTCTCTATCTCTCTCGTCACTCTATCTCTCTCTCTCTCTCGTCTCTCTATCTCTCATCTCTCTATCTCTCTCGTCACTCTCTCTCTATCTCGTCTCTCTATCTCTCTCTCTCGGCTCTCTATCTCTCCCTCTCGTCTCTCTATCTCTCTCGTCTCTCTATCACTCTCTCTCGTCTCTCTATCTCTCTCTCTATCTCTCTCGTCTCTCTATCACTCTCTCTCGTCTCTCTATCTCTCACCTCTCTTTTCATTTTCTCATCTTTTGAAGCCCTGTGTCTTTGTTGGAAAGTGTCACTCTTGCTTAGACTGATTGGCCTGTTTGATAACAGCCCCTTCCTGTCTCACTGCCATGTTTCAAAAACACAAGAAGAATGGAAGAGAGGGTTAGACTTCCTTTTCTCTTCTCTTCTCTAGTCTCCCTCCCTCCCTCTCTCTCCCTCTCTCCCTCCCTCCTTCCACCCAGCTGTAACAAGAGACACCCCTTTTTCCTTTATCTGACTGAGGGACAGTGTCATTGGATAGCCCTGAGCAGTTTGTTTTGTGTCCAGGATTGACCAGCGTGGCGAGTGTGAGGGTGATCTCAGCTGGTCTCGTGGGCTGGGGTCATCTTACTCTGCTGCTTCTCTTGTCTTTGTTCCTCTTGTTGCTTCGTGTGGACACCTTCTCTCTTGAACAGCAGGGTCATTGTTGCAAACAATGTACCACCTTTTTGTTCTTTATGAAGGTTAATTTGCAGGAAGACATTTCTCACAACTCTGTCTGTAATGAGATCATTTGTGACATTTTCAATCACATCAAAAGTAAAAAATAAAAACAAATGTGTGCACAAACATTTTTTGCACATGGGAGTTTTTTCCCCCATGTGTTTGAGTATACTGATACTGATGACGGTGATGTGACTGCTCTATGGCTGAGACCCTCTGTCCTGTTGAGTCTGAGCTCTCAGCTCAATACTGCCCCTTTTGGGAACATAAGGAACAGCAGCTAGACCACAGACAATACTGAAATATGAGACCCCTCACTGAACGTAGATAGGACATTCTGTTTTGTGTTTTCTTAAAAGTTCACTCTGTCTCATTATCATATTTATTATCAGAATGGGTTATACCATTCTCGTCAGCCAGGTAGGTATACGTACAGTAACCCTGTTCAAGGTGGGCCTGTGTTTGACATGACTAGTATCTCTATCTCTGGAACAGAAGAGCAGGCTATATTTATGGATCAGAGAAGTGACTGAAGCTCCCCTGATCTGTTCTGTCTCTTTTTCCTGCTGACGGCTCAGAAAATGTTCAATCCCTTTGTCCTCCAGCTGAAATTTCCTCCCAGTTCCAGCCATCAGGAATTAATGTCCCATAAATCATGTCCCTAAGAGAGACAGGAGCTCCACACTGACCACTCACACTGAGGCTGCCTGCCGCACGGAACACTCTGGAACACAAACAATACCAGACCAGAGGATGAATACAGAAAGGTTCCCACTCCACATGGGTGTAACATAGCTAATCACGTTGACAGAACCCCCTGTCATACACACCAGATACATGTCACTCCCATGTCTGTCACGTCTCTCCCATGTCACTCCCATGTCTCTCCCATGTCTCTCCCATGTCACTCCCATGTCACTCCCATGTCTCTCCCATGTCACTCCCATGTCACTCCCACGTCATTCCCACGTCACTCCCATGTCTCTCCCATGTATCTCCCATGTCACTCCCATGTCAGTCCCATGTCTCTCCCATGTCACTCCCATGTCTCTCCCATGTCACTCCCATGTCTCTCCCATGTATCTCCCATGTCTCTCCCATGTCTCTCCCATGTCTCTCCCATGTCACTCCCATGTCACTCCCATGTCACTCCCATGTCTCTCCCATGTCACCCCCATGTCACTCCCATGTCTCTCCCATGTCTCTCCCATGTCACTCCCATGTCACTCCCATGTCTCTCCCATGTCACTCCCATGTCTCTCCCATGTCACTCCCATGTCACTCCCATGTCACTCCCATGTCACCCCCATGTCTCTCCCATGTCACTCCCATGTCACTCCCATGTCTCTCCCATGTCACCCCCATGTCACTCCCATGTCACTCCCATGTCTCTCCCATGTCTCTCCCATGTCACCCCCATGTCACCCCCATGTCACTCCCATGTCACTCCCATGTCTCTCCCATGTCACCCCCATGTCACCCCCATGTCACTCTTATGTCTCTGGGTATAGGAGAGAAGCATCATTGATTAGGCCACGCTAGGCATTGTCAGATAACCAGCTGGTCAAACACAATACAGCTCTGAGCAGCTCTGCTCTGTGGATGAAATTAAATGCAGCTCTGCTCTGTGGATGAAATGAAATGCAGATCTGCTTTGTAGATGAAATGAAATGTCTCAGAGTGAAGTAACAAGATACTCTGTCTGGCTTCTCAGTGTCAACTTTTCCTCCCTCTGTCAAGGAACGCCTGCTCTAACTCACGGCAGCTCCATCTCTGAGACCACAACACTGTGATAGATATCAGCCCAAGCTGCAGTCCTCAGCCACACAAGTCAGACAGGGACAGCCCTCTCTGTCCCAGGGTGCACCACTGCCTCAGGGTCATTCACACAGGAAATGAACATGAAAGGCAGACCTGTCCTTACAGAAAAACCACATCATTTCACGGGGAAATCATGTGAAAACGTCATTTTGGAACACTTCACATGTTATCATGTTGCTTTACATGTTGTCACATGTTATCACATTAACTTCACATAAGATCACGTGATCACATGAAAACATGTTACATTCATCTGGTTTACCCGTCAGTGTGTCACAAACGAAAGCAGCCCACTGTGGAAGAAGAAGACGAGCTACATTATCTGACTATGACATAAAAACATGTACTATACAGTAGAGGAGGCCTTTTCTCTGATGCTCTGGCCCTCTCCTTAGTCTGACCTCTTTGAAGCCCTATCTGTGACTGGTTCGAGAGAGAGAGGTTAGTCAGGTGAAGAGGAGAGAGAGAGGTTAGTCAGGTGATGAAGAGGAGAGAGAGAGGTTAGTCAGGTGAAGAGGAGAGAGAGAGAGGTTAGTCAGGTGAAGGGGAGAGAGAGAGAGAGAGAGAGAGAGAGAGAGGTTAGTCAGGTGAAGAGGAGAGAGAGAGGTTAGTCAGATGAAGAGGAGAGAGAGAGAGAGTTAGTCAGGTGAAGAGGAGAGAGAGAGAGAGGTTAGTCAGGTGAAGAGGAGAGAGAGAGAGAGGTTAGTTAGTTGAAGAGGAGAGAGAGAGAGAGAGAGAGAGAGAGAGAGAGAGAGGTTAGCCAGGTGAAGAGGAGAGGGAGAGAGAGGTTAGTCCGGTAAAGAGGAGAGAGAGAGAGAGAGAGAGAGAGAGAGAGAGAGAGAGAGTGAGAGAGAGAGAGATAGAGGTTAGTCAGGTGAAGAGGAGAGAGAGAGAGAGAGAGAGAGAGAGAGAGAGAGAGAGAGAGAGAGAGGTTAGTCAGGTGAAGAGTAGAGAGAGAGAGAGAGAGAGAGAGAGAGGTTAGTCAGGTGAAGAGGAGAGAGAGAGAGGTTAGTCAGGTGAAGAGGAGAGAGAGAGAGAGGTTAGTCAGGTGAAGAGGAGAGAGAGAGAGAGAGAGAGAGAGAGAGAGAGAGAGAGAGAGAGGTTAGTCAGGTGAAGAGGAGAGAGAGAGAGAGAGAGAGGTTAGTCTGGTGAAGAGGAGAGAGAGAGAGAGAGGTTAGTCAGGTGAAGAGGAGAGAGAGAGAGGTTAGTCAGGTGAAGAGGAGAGAGAGAGGATAGTCAGGTGAAGAGGAGAGAGAGAGAGATGTTAGTCAGGTGAAGAGGAGAGAGAGAGAGAGAGAGAGAGAGGTTAGTCAAGTGAAGAGGAGAGAGAGAGAGAGAGGTTAGTCAGGTGAAGAGGAGAGAGAGAGAGAGGTTAGTCAGGTGAAAAGGAGAGAGAGAGAGGTTAGTCAGGTGAAGAGGAGAGAGAGTTTGTTTATAGGAGACGTAGAGTGCAAGGCGTCCATCTTTAGACCTTTAGTCCAGCTAATGGGATTCCATCCAGCATAATGACCCACAGATCCTGTTGGTAATGAGATGGGGGAATTGCCTGCTCTTGGTACCAGATGATACTGTATTAACGGAGCGGACAGGCGCAACGGACGGGGGGCCTTCAGGAGCCCCTCCACCTCCCATCATTTTTCATCCGGCTGACATCCGAATGGGCTGGAGCGTTGGAGAGAGGGGATTGATTTCAAATGAGCCTCAAAATGATGCCTAATGAAAACCTGTAAAGACACTTTCAGCTCTAAATACTAACTCTCTGCAGCCAGCAGAAGGTAGACACTTTCTATCATGGAGCGGTTTGACAGTGGAGAGAAACTGGTTTTAAAGGGATGTTGAAGGTATAGGTTTTTTTGTGACAGTGTATGAAATAGTGTGTTTGTTCTGTCATGCGTTTGTGACAGATTGGTTGCATGTTCAATGCACTGTCTTTGGACCACAAGTCTTCTGGGAACGGCGATGAGGAGAATATCTGAGTCAGCTCCAGTCTTTGGTGGCGCTCATTGATATGTAAACGCCTGGCGATATCAAAGAGGCACCTCCTTCCTTTTCTGTGCGGTGAGCACTACTTAGGATCAAAGAGGCACCTCCTTCCCTTTCTGTGCGGTGAGCACTACTTAGGATCAAAGAGGCACCTCCTTCCCTTTCTGTGCGGTGAGCACTACTTAGGATCAAAGAGGCACCTCCTTCCCTTTCTGTGCGGTGAGCACTACTTAGGATCAAAGAGGCACCTCCTTCCCTTTCTGTGCGGTGAGCACTACTTAGGATCAAAGAGGCACCTCCTTCCCTTTCTGTGCGGTGAGCACTACTTAGGATCAAAGAGGCACCTCCTTCCCTTTCTGTGCGGTGAGCACTACTTAGGATCAAAGAGGCACCTCCTTCCCTTTCTGTGTGGTGAGCACTACTTAGGATCAAAGAGGCTCCGCTGTAAACGGCTCAAAGGGAGCCAGGCACTCTGATGGACATTAATGTGTCTGTGATAAGAGGAAGAGAAAGACACGGCCATCTTACGAAAAACAGACGTTTAGAGCCCAGAACAAGAGGTGAACCACGACAAAGTCTTGACGATTGATTTCAAATATCCTGGAAATCACACCAGGGTAAAAATGCAAAGTTATTTCCAATGAATGCACAATTACATGCAGTTTTTGGCCAGTGAATATGGTGCTAGTTACATTGAATTAAATGGTGTAAAGTCTATACAACCATCATGTCCATAATGTCATGGTCCTTGACAGCTCATAATTCATGACAAATGACCATCCAATGTCATCACGCAGTGCTACTGTGTCAAAGTGTCTCTCTTCAATGTCACAGAACAGTCTGTTATAAACACTTCAGCCTTTAAATACTCTACTCCTTAAATCACCAGAAAGAGTTGAATTGTCTTGACAGGACGTGTCCACATCATGATCCCATTGGCCTTGCCCTGTCTGGCTATAGGTCTCCACCTCCAACACCCAAGCTTTGCGTGGGTTCAGAAACTATAGATCTCTCTCTCTCTCTCTCTCTCTCTCTCTCTCTCTCATGGTCTCTCTCTCTCTCTCTCTCATGGTCTCTCTCTCTCTCTCTCTCATGGTCTCTCTCTCTCTCTCTCTCATGGTCTCTCTCTCTCTCTCTCATGGTCTCTCTCTCTCTCTCTCTCATGGTCTCTCTCTCTCTCTCTCTCATGGTCTCTCTCTCTCTCTCTCTCTCTCTCCCTCTCTCTCTCTCTCTCTCTCTCTCTCTCTCTCTCTCTCTCTCTCTCATGGTCTCTCTCTCTCATGATCTCTTTCCCTCTCTCTCTCTGTCTCTCTTTCAATTCAAGGGGCTTTATTGGCATGGAAAACACATGTTTATATTGCCAAAGCAAGTGAAATACATAAATCTCTCTTTCTTTCTCTCTCTCTCTCTGTCAGAGCCTCTCCACTCCTCCAACTTCCATTCCTTTCCTCACAGCAATTAACACTTCATTAAGATACATCTTTAATCATTTTCCCTTTCAATTCCAACTCTCTTCTTCTGGGCCCTCCGGTGGGTTGTACTCATTGTTTTGGGAGGGAATTAATGACTGACAATTTAAATGTATTTTTCTTCATTACTTCTTTGTTATTGCCTTTTCCCCCCCCAGGATCCCCCCCCCCCCCCCCCCCCACACACACACACAGAGGTAAACAGGTATTTTCATAAATATGTAAAGACATAATAGGGGTGTTACTGCTACAGTGTATTACATTAGGTACAGTGTATTACATTAGGTACAATGTTGTTACTGCTACAGTGTATTACATTAGGTACAGTGTATTGCATTAGGTACAGTATTGTTACTGCTACAGTGTATTACATTAGGTACAGTGTATTACATTAGGTACAGTATTGTTACTGCTACAGTGTATTACATTAGGTACAGTGTTGTTACTGCTACAGTGTATTACATTAGGTACAGTGTTGTTACTGCTACAGTGTATTACATTAGGTACAGTGTTGTTACTGCTACAGTGTATTACATTAGGTACAGTCTATTACATTAGGTACAGTGTTGTTACTGCTACAGTGTATTACATTAGGTACAGTGTATTACATTAGGTACAGTATTGTTACTGCTACAGTGTATTACATTAGGTACAGTGTATTACATTAGGTACAGTGTTGTTACTGCTACAGTGTATTACATTAGGTACAGTGTATTACATTAGGTACAGTGTTGTTACTGCTACAGTGTATTACATTAGGTACAGTGTATTACATTAGGTACAGTGTTGTTACTGCTACAGTGTATTACATTAGATACAGTGTATTACATTAGGTACAGTGTTGTTACTGCTACAGTGTATTACATTAGGTACAGTCTATTACATTAGGTACAGTGTTGTTACTGCTACAGTGTATTACATTAGGTACAGTGTTGTTACTGCTACAGTGTATTACATTAGGTACAGTGTTGTTACTGCTACAGTGTATTACATTAGGTACAGTGTTGTTACTGCTACAGTGTATTACATTAGGTACAGTATTGTTACTGCTACAGTGTATTACATTAGGTACAGTGTATTACATTAGGTACAGTGTTGTTACTGCTACAGTGTATTACATTAGGTACAGTGTATTACATTAGGTACAGTATTGTTACTGCTACAGTGTATTACATTAGGTACAGTGTATTACATTAGGTACAGTGTTGTTACTGCTACAGTGTATTACATTAGGTACAGTATTGTTACTGCTACAGTGTATTACATTAGGTACAGTGTATTACATTAGGTACAGTGTTGTTACTGCTACAGTGTATTACATTAGGTACAGTGTATTACATTAGGTACAGTATTGTTACTGCTACAGTGTATTACATTAGGTACAGTGTATTACATTAGGTACAGTGTATTACATTAGGTACAGTGTATTACATTAGGTACAGTGTTGTTACTGCTACAGTGTATTACATTAGGTACAGTGTATTACATTAGGTACAGTATTGTTACTGCTACAGTGTATTACATTAGGTACAGTGTATTACATTAGGTACAGTGTATTACATTAGGTACTGTGGTGTTTCTGCTGTAATATACTGTACATGCACCATTTGCGAGGCTGAATTAGTTACTCGATTTCCCTGCCAAATTGGGCAGGTTTTGTTTAAGCAGGTTTTGAAAAGGCTTTTTAAGACTTGTCAGTGTTTAGCATTCATATCGCCTGCCTTTAAAGAGTATTACAGTGTGAACACAACCAACAACAGCAGTACATGTTGACATATGGATCCATGGTGGGTGTGTGATGAATGACAGTTATACTGAGGACTACGAGGGTCTCCTCTATCGAGAGTTGAGGTTGGCATTGGGTTGGGGCCCGGGGGTGTAGTCTTAGGGACATCTGGCAGAGTGAGCAGGCCAGGGGAGTGCCTGGCACAGCCCTAGAGGACACAGGAAGCACGACGGGCACCCCACAGAAAGCCTAAAACACACTGCCATTCTCACAAACCCCCCAATCATCCCCTAAATGTCACTGTTAGAGGGAGGGGAGGGAAATAAATGTCAATCTTAGCCGGCAGCCTCTTAAACGGGGCGGCCGGGTAGCCTAGTGGTTAGAGCGTTGGACCAGTAACCGTAAGGTTGCAAGTTCAAATCCCCGAGCTGACAAGGCACAAATCTGTCGTTCTGCCCCTGAACAGGCAGTTAACCCACTAAGCCGTCATTGGAAATAAGAATTTGTTCTTAACTGACTTGCCTAGTTAAATAAAATCACTACTGTAAACCTGCCTGATGCTACAACTTGAACTAGCTTTTTATTGGTCTCGCATTATATACACTATTTCCTTATTTTTAATTAAGTCTAGAAATATTCTTATTTAGCCTATTAAGTTTATTATTTAGAAGAGTGAAATGAAGGAGATTGTTTAAGGCCGACGATCTTCTCAGTCTCAGGTGACAATGAATCAATCTGGGATTGGGAGTCTAGACTTTGCCACAGAGCTGCAGTGTTGGGGTAGTGTTGGGGTAGTGTTGGGGTAGTGCTGGGGTAGTGCTGGGGCAGTGCTGGGGCAGTGCTGGGCTAGTGCTGGGCTAGTGCTGGGGTAGTGCTGGGGCAGTGCTGGGGCAGTGCTGGGCTAGTGCTGGGCTAGTGCTGGGGTAGTGCTGGGGTAGTGCTGGGGTAGGGGCTAGCATATTTGTCATTAGTGTGGATTTGCATGTACCTGGTTGAGCGCGGGGGGCCGGAGGGGGGAAATTGGCCAAAAGCACAGCTGTACTGCCTGCTTCACTGATTGCCTTGCCTTCCTCTGCCTCATTTATCTTCATTTCTTCCCAATTACACCAAATTAGCAATAGTCTCAGTTGCATTACCAACTTAATCCCCGTCTTTTTCGCGGACGGCATTATGCAGTGGCAGATGATTCCTTGGCGGGAGTCAGGGTAAACAGCCATGAAAATGCCACCCCGGCAGATGGCGAGGCCCACAAGAAATATGACAAACAGAGTGCCAGCGTGCCGCCCTCTGCTCACACCCGCTACAAGCTGTTATTGTGCTCCCGGATAGTGTGTGTGTGTGTGTCCATGTGTGCGTGTGTGCGTGCGTGCGTGAGTGAGTGAGTGAGTGAGTGTGTGCGTGTGTGTGCGTGAGTGTGTGAGTGAGTGAGTGTGTGCATGTGTGCGTGTGTGTGCGTGTGTGTGTGTGCGTGCATGCGTGCGTGCGTGTGTGAGTGTGTGTGTGTGTGAATGTGCGTGAGTGTGTGTGTGTGAATGTGCGTGAGTGCGTGCGTGAGTGTGTGAGTGTGTGTGTGTGTGTGTGTGTGTGAATGTCCGTGAGTGTGTGAGTGTGTGTGTGTGTGTGAATGTGCGTGAGTGTGTGAATGTGCGTGAGTGTGTGTGTGTGTGTGTGAATGTGCGTGCGTATCCTCTCCTATGCAGTATGAAAGGTGGATATCAGACAGGAGGATATCTGATAGAAGAATATCAGACAGGAGGATATCTGACAGAAGGATATCAGACAGGAGGATATCAGACAGGAGGATATCTGATAGGATGATATCTGACAGAAGGATATCAGACAGGAGGATATCTGACAGGAGGATATCAGACAGGAGGATATCTGATAGGATGATATCTGACAGAAGGATATCAGACAGGAGGATATCTGACAGGAGGATATCAGACAGGAGGGAATATATCAGCAAAGACTGATAGAATAAAATCACTGAGTGGACAAATCTTTAGGAACACCTGCTCTTTCCATGACATAGACTGACCAGGTAAAATCTATGATCAGGTTAAAGAAAGAGTTTTAAGTCTTGAGACAATTGAGACATGGATTGTGTATGTGTGCCATTCAGAAGGTAAATGGGAAAGACAAAATATTTAAGTGCCTTTGAACGGGTATGGTAGTAGGTGCCAGGGGCACCGGTTGGAGTGTGCCAAGAACTGCTACGCTGCTGGGTTTTTCCACACTCAACACTTTCCCGTGTGTATCAAGAATGGTCCACCACCCAAAGATATCCAGCCAACTTGACACAACTGTGGGAAACATTGGAGTCAACATGGTCCAGCATCCCTGTGGAATGCTTTCAACACCTTGTCGAGTCCATGCCCCGATGAATTGAGGCTGTTCTGAGAGCAAAAGTGTGGGGGGGTGCAACTCAATATTAGGAAGGTAGATATAGACCAAATAACAGAGAAAGAGATGGAAGGAAAGAAAGAAAGAAAGAAAGACAGAAAGAGAGAGAGAGAGAAAAATATATGAAAGATAGAGAGAGATGGCTAAGATGGAGAGAGTATTATGGAAGGGAGCGGAGTGGGGTCTAGGGTCCAGTGTAGTTTAGTGTAGGTTTGGGTTATGGAAGGGAGGGAGAGGAGGGAGAGGAGTGGGGTCTAGGGTCCAGTGTAGTTTAGTGTAGGTTTGGGTTATGGAAGGGAGGGAGAGGAGGGAGAGGAGTGGGGTCTAGGGTCCAGTGTAGTTTAGTGTAGGTTTGGGTTATGGAAGGGAGGGAGAGGAGGGAGAGGAGTGGGGTCTAGGGTCCAGTGTAGTTTAGTGTAGGTTTGGGTTATGGAAGGGAGGGAGAGGAGGGAGAGGAGTGGGGTCTAGGGTCCAGTGTAGTTTAGTGTAGGTTTGGGTTATGGAAGGGAGGGAGGGAGAGGAGAGGAGTGGGGTCTAGGGTCCAGTGTAGTTTAGTGTAGGTTTAGGTTATGGACGGGAGGGAGAGGAGGGAGAGGAGTGGGGTCTAGGGTCCAGTGTAGTTTAGTGTAGGTTTGGGTTATTTAAGGGAGGGAGAGGAGAGGAGTGGGGTCTAGGGTCCAGTGTAGTGTAATGTAGGAGCTAGTGGTGTAATTACACAGGGCGTTTTGAAGCATCCTGTTAACCAGCTCTGTCAGTGAGGGGCTAAGGAGATGCACTGTGATGGACACATTCTCTGTCAGTGAGGGGCTAAGGAGATGCACTGTGATGGACACATTCTCTGTCAGTGAGGGGCTAAGGAGATGCACTGTGATGGACACATTCTCTGTCAGTGAGGGGCTAAGGAGATGCACTGTGATGGACACATTCTCTGTCAATGAGGGGCTAAGGAGATGCACTGTGATGGACACATTCTCTGTCAGTGAGGGGCTAAGGAGATGCACTGTGATGGACACATTCTCTGTCAGTGAGGGGCTAAGGAGATGCACTGTGATGGACACATTCTCTGTCAGTGAGGGGCTAAGAAGATGCACTGTGATGGACACATTCTCTGTCCAACATAGGACATTAGGAGAAGGAGGCTCCACTCCGGGTGAGCTGCTCTCTGTAGAACTGTGCTGAGGGATAGGCCACGGCTCTCCTGAGACCTGGCTCTCCTCTCTGCCCTTCAGACCCCATTCTCTCCCAAATCCCAGAACGGCTCGGATTTGAAGACGTTCATCGCTAAGCCTTTATTTTTGTCATTCAGTGCTCTCGTCTTTGGTTTGAAAAGGTCTTTCATCACTTTTAGGATCACTGGCATCGTACAACTTCTCCAGTGCAGTTTTAGAATATTGGATAACTTAGATGAAGTGTATACACATGATGAAACCATTCATAACGACATCAGTATAGAGTTAATAGCCAACATGTTTTCATCAATCCTCCCAGACATCCTCCTCTCCGTCTTATGTTTCATCCCCAAGCTTTTACAAATACTATACATTATACAAATATCCAAATATCTCCAAATACCATTTTTTGTCTCATAGGCAGTAGGATGCTCATGCTCAAAACCACTGGCAGCCTTTTAGCCTTTAACCAATGCTCTCTCCCAATGCTCTCTCTCTCCTATGATCACACGCTCCTGATTGACCCTGCCGTGAGGTGTTGGCCTCGGCCATTAGTTTAGCTGCTTGTTTTTTTCTCTCATCCAAATGGCTCCCCACTGACAAGAAGGGAATTCTACAGAGGAAGAATTTCATTTGCATTATTGTTAAAAGAAGCACACACTGCAATCTGTTGCAAAAACACCATCTGTTATTTTACTCAGAGGACTTCAGTTACTTATTAGGTAGAATTATACAATGATTTCCATTCCTCTCGTTTAGATTTTCTCCCTTCATTATTCTATTGAAGTATTTTTTACGTCTCCTAGAGATTAGGCCTCCATTACATTTCATTCTATTGATTTATTACTGTATACGAGACCCTCAGCCGTGAATAACATTGACTGGAATGGGTTAACCTTATAATGGCCTGGAGCTGAGAGTAGACAGGAAATAGGTGATTTCCTGTGCCACGTTCTGCCTTGTTCTAATGGATGGCCTGCCTGCATGCCTATCTACCTGCCTGTCTGCCTGCCTGCATGCCTATCTACCTGCCTGTCTGCCTGCCTGCCTGTCTGCCTGTCTGCCTGCCTGCCAGTCTGCCTATCTAACTGCCTGTCTGCCTGTCTGCCTGCCTGCCTGCCTATCTACCTGTCTGTCTGCTTGTCTGCCTGCCTGCCTGTCTGTCTACCTGCCTGTCTGTCTGCCTGCCTGTCTGTTTACCTGCCTGTCTGTCTACCTGCCTGTCTGCTTGTCTACCTGTCTGTCTGCCTGTCTGTCTGCTTGCCTGTCTACCTGCCTGTCTACCTGCCTGTCTGCATGTCTGTCTACCTGCCTGTCTGTCTGTCTGTCTGTCTGTCTGTCTGTCTGTCTGTCTGTCTGTCTGTCTGTCTGTCTGTCTGTCTGCCTGTCTGTCTGTCTGTCTGTAGTGCTCACTGTAATAAGGCCCACCACCATGTGTGTCACAGCAGGTGTTCTCTACTGTGTCATACAGTACCATACAGCAGAATGCAGCATCATACAGCACCATACAGCACCATTCAGCACCATACAGCACCATTCAGCACTATACAGCACCATTCAGCACCATACAGTAAAATACAGCACCATTCAGCACCATACAGCACCATACAGTACCATACAGCATAATACAGTCCCATACAGCACCATTCAGCACCATACAGCACCATACAGTACCATTCAGCACCATACAGTACCATTCAGCACCATACAGCATCATACAGCACCATACAGTACCATACAGCACCATATAGCACAATACAGTACCATTCAGCACCAATCAGCACCATTCAGCACCATATAGCACCATACAGCACCAATCAGCACCATACAGCACCATTCAGTACCATACAGTACCATACAGCACCATACAGCACATTACAGTATCATACAGCACCATAGAGTACCATATCTCAGGTGTATCAGAACCTGAATGTAATGTCGATCTCACAGGGATTTACAGTAGTCATTTACATTACAGTAGTCATTTGCGTTGCATTAGTTGTTTACATTACAGTAGTTGTTTACATTACAGTAGTTGTTTACATTACAGTAGTTGTTTACATTTCAGTAGTTGTTTACATTACAGTAGTTGTTTACATTTCAGTAGTTGTTTACATTTCAGTAGTTGTTTACATTACAGTAGTTGTTTACAGACTATTTACATAGGCAGGGCAGTGCTTTCCCTGGCCACCCTAGACTCATGCCATTGTGAGGTGTGATGCTGAACTGAGCTGTTGTGTAGGTGGCCTCCCCCACTCACCTCCCTCCCCTCCGCTCCCCGTGTCGCCCCTGTATGTGTCCCCAGGCGGCAGCGAGTCCTCCTGGGACAAAGAGAAGCTCCAGTCTCCCCCCTCCTCTGGTGCTGCCCACAGCCTGGGTCACGCAGGCCTGTCAGGGCAGCACGGCCTGTCCAGCTCCCAACTCAACTCCCTGCAGCAGAACCACATACTGGCCAACCGTGAGTCACAAACACACAAACACAAATACACACATAATGTACACACGCACACATGCACACACACACACACACACACACACACACACACACACACACACACACACACTCACACACACACACACACACACACACACACACACACACACACACACACACACACACACGCACGCATGCACACACACACACACACACAGCCTCCTTCTCTCCACATGTCTCCCTCAGTCTGTCACCAACCCCTGTATGGTCACGTGTCTGTGCTATGGTTAAAGTGATACAAAGATATCTAATGTGTCTTAATGTACGGTGCATGAAAAAGTTAAACATCCATGGTGTGTCTATTAATAATCTACTGGTGTCTATTAATAATTGTTATTTCACCTTTATTTAGCCAGGTAGGCTAGTTGAGAACAAGTTCTCATTTACAACTGCAACCTGGCCAAGATAAAGCAACGCAGTGTGACAAAAACAACATCACAGAGTTACACATGGAATAAACAAACATACAGTCAATAATACAATACAAAGTCTATGTACAGTGTGTGCAAATGAGGTAAGATAAGAGAGGTAAGGCAATAAATAGACCATAGTGGTGAAATAATTACAATATAGCAATTAAACACTGGAGTGATAGATGTGCAGAAGATGAGTGTGCAAGTAGAGATACTGGGGTGCAAAGGAGCAAGATAAATCAAATAAATAACAGTATGGGGAATGAGGTAGTTGGAGGTTCTATTTACAGATGGGATGACCGCGGCAGCTTTCCAATCTTTGGGGATCTCAGACGATATACGAAAGAGAGGTTGAACAGGCCAGTAATAGGGGTTGCAACAATTTTGGCGGATCATTTTAGAAAGAGAGGGTCCAGATTGTCTAGTCCAGCTGATTTGTAGGGGTCCAGATTTTGCAGCTCTTTCAGAACATCAGCTATCTGGATTTGGGTGAAAGAGAAATGGGGAGGCTTGGGCAAGTTGCTGTGGGTGTGCAGGGCTGTGGGTGTGCAGTATATATATATAGCCTCTCTACTGTATATAGCCTCTCTACTGTATATAGTCTCTCTACTGTATATAGCCTCTCTACTGTATATAGTCTCTCTACTGTATATAGCCTCTCTACTGTATATAGCCTCTCTACTGTATATAGCCTCTCTACTGTATATAGCCTCTCTACTGTATATAGTCTCTCTACTGTATATAGCCTCTCTACTGTATATAGCCTCGCTACTGTATATAGCCTCGCTACTGTATATAGCCTCTCTACTGTATATAGCCTCGCTACTGTATATAGCCTCGCTACTGTATATAGCCTCTCTACTGTATATAGCCTCTATACTGTATATAGCCTCTCTACTGTATATAGTCTCTCTACTGTATATAGCCTCTCTACTGTATATAGCCTCTCTACTGTATATAGTCTCTCTACTGTATATAGCCTCTCTACTGTATATAGTCTCTCTACTGTATATAGCCTCGCTACTGTTTTTCACTGTCTTTTTTTACTGTTGTTTTATTTCTTTACTTACCTATTTTTCACCTAATACATTTTTTGCACTATTGGTTAGAGCCTGTAAGTAAGCATTTCACTGTAAGGTTGTATTGTTGATATTTCTATTTCTCTCTCTCTCTCGCTCTCTCTGTCTCTCTCTTTTCGCACCCTCTCTCTCCCACACTCTCTCCATTCCTCTCTTTCTCTCTCTCTTTCCCTCACCTTCTTTCTCTCCCCCCTTTCTCTTTCTCTCCCTCACCATATCTCTCTCTCCCACTCTCTCTCTGTCTCTCTCTCTCTCTCTCTCCCTCTCTTTCTCCCTCACCATCTCTCTTCCACTCTCCCTCTGTCACTCTCTTTCTCTCTTCCTCACCCTGCTCTCTCTCTCTCTCACCCTCCCTCTCTCTCTCCCTCCCTCCCTCAACCTCACCCTCTCGCTCTCTATCTCTCTGTGTCTCTCTCTCTCTGTCTCTCCCTCCCTCACCCTCTCTCTCTCTCTCCCTATCTCTCTCACTCTCTCTCTCTCTTTCTCCCTCACCCTCCTTCTCCCTATCTCACCCTCCCTTTCTCTCTCTCTCTCACTCTCTTTCTCCCTCACCATCTCTCTTCCTCTCTCCCTCTCTCTCTCTCTTCCTCACCCTCACCCTCCGCTCTCTCTCTCTCTCTCTCTCTCTCACCCTCCCTTTCTTTCCCTCTCTCCCTCACCCTCTCGCTCTCTCTCTCGCTCTCTCTTTCTCTCTCCCCCTCACCCTCTCTCTGTCTCTCTCTGACTCACCCTCTCTCCCTCTCTCTGACTCACCCTCTCTCCCTCATTCCCTCTCACTCTTTCTGTCTGCAGGACTGGACCTACCCTTCATGATGATGCCCCACCCCCTGCTGCCCGTCGGCCTGCCGCCTGCGTCTGTTGCCATGGCAATGAACCAGATGAACCACCTGAACACCATCGCCAACATGGCCGCCGCAGCTCAGATGCACAGCCCCTTATCCAGAGGAGGAGCGTCTGTCATCAAGGTAAGAAAAAGGACTCACATGCTCACAGACATTCATCTTTTAGAGATATTCTTATTGTTTTTGCGAAGCCGCTGTAGCAATTCACCCAACACTCTGAATACAAAGACCGTCACATTACCTGTAGGCTTTAAGCCATATACTTATGGTTTATTCCTCATTCATACCACCCATCTGTGAATGTATTTCAACAATGCTCACTACACCACTAGTGCTATTATAACAGATTGTACAGATGTGAGAGACTTTCATCCCCCTTAAAATGGATGTTAGTCTGTGGCTGTCATATTAGCACTGTTGAAGAGGGCTATAATTCAGCTCTAGAGACTGGTAATGAGTATAATTCCACATAGGAAAGTATGTTAATATCGACATTAGATTCATTCCTTCCATCTCCCCACGAGGCCAGAACAGAGAGGATGGGTAGAAGTTTCCTACCAAGGGGGTTGGCAGACTGCTAGGGTAGTGTTTGTCACTGAGACTCACGGCTCATGTCAGAGACAGCCAGGGGAAATAGCATTTACACAAATACACACAGAGAGACAGACACACAGAGAGACAGACGCCCAGAGAGACAGACGCCCAGGGAGACAGACGCCCAGAGAGACAGACACCCAGAGAGACAGACACCCAGAGAGACAGACACCCAGAGAGACAGACACCCAGAGAGACAGACACTCAGAGAGACAGACACACAGAGAGACAGACGCCCAGAGAGACAGACGCTCAGAGAGACAGACGCCCAGAGAGACAGACGCCCAGAGAGGCAGACGCCCAGAGAGGCAGACGCCCAGAGAGACAGACACCCAGAGAGACAGACACCCAGAGAGACAGACACACAGAGAGACCGACAGTACACATATTTTCTGAACATTTTTGAATATCCTACTGCTTTGCTATTAACTGAATGAATTTCTACATAAATGTAGTATATTTATTTTCAATCAGACACTAACACAGACTATTCAACTCACTTCTCAGACATAGCACCCTTCCTCTAGTGACCTGCTCCAGAGTGGCATGTATGTTGTCTATTTTTTGTGTCCTGCCCACAGAGTCATCGTTTTTTGGGGGGCTGCTAGGGCAGGCCGTAGATCACCTCTATTTAAATAGTACCACTCGGATTGCAGATGGCAGAGTGAGATTGCAGCGTCTGGCGCTGTTTACTTTTCCAGCATCCCCCTCACCCCGGCCTGTTTGCCTTACCCTACATAGATATCAGAGGAGAGGAGAGGGGGAAGATGGGGAAGAGGGGAGAGAGGTAAGGAGAGAGGGGAGAGGAGAAGAGGGAAGGAGAGGGAAGAGGAGAGGATGGGAGGAGAGAGGGAAGGGGAGAGGGGAGAGGAGAGGATGGTAGGAGAGAGGGAAGAGGAGAGGGGAGTGGAGAGAGGGGAGAAGAGAGGAGAGGAGAGGAGAGAAGAGGGGAGGAGAGAGGGCTTAATCTCCATTTGGATTGTCTGACATTAGGAGTGTTAGGGACGAGGGACCAGCAGATGTGAGGTGTCCACATGTGTTATAGCTAGCTATGTGTGTATTTGTTTATAAATGTGTGTGTGTGTCTGTTTATAAATGTGTGTGTGAGTGTGTGACTTTACTGAATTAACTCTTTATCAGTCTGACCCTCGGTCTCTGTGGCAGGAGTGTGTCCAGGACAGCCCTTCTCCAGCGCCCTCCATGGAGGAAGGTCCTCGCCCGGGCTCCCAGCCCTCCTCACACCCCAGCAGCAGTGCCTCCAGCTCCCCCGCCCCGCACCAACACACCCCCGAACGCCTGGGTGAGACACAAGCATATCTTTCTTTCTCATGTCTCTCTGCCTCTCCTCCTCTCTATATCTCTCTGCGTCACTCTGTCTCTCTGCCTCTCCTCCTCTCTATATCTCTCTGTGTCTCTCTGTATGCCTGTCTCTCTGTCTCTCTGCCTCTCCTTCTTCTATATCTCTCTGTGTCTCTGTGTCTCTCTGCCTCTCCTCCTTCTATATCTCTCTGTGTCTCTCTGTATGCCTGTCTCGCTGTCTCTCTGTCTCTCTGCCTCTCCTCCTCTCTATATCTCTCTGTGTCTCTCTGTATGCCTGTCTCGCTGTCTCTCTGTCTCTCTGCCTCTCCTCCTCTCTATATCTCTCTGTGTCTCTCTGCCTCTCCTCCTTCTATATCTCTCTGTGTCTCTCTGTATGCCTGTCTCGCTGTCTCTCTGTCTCTCTGCCTCTCCTCCTCTCTATATCTCTCTGTGTCTCTCTGTATGCCTGTCTCGCTGTCTCTCTGTCTCTCTGCCTCTCCTCCTCTCTATATCTCTCTGTGTCTCTCTGTCTCTCTGTGTCTCTCTGTCTCTCTGTGTCTCTTTGTCTCTCTGCCCTGTCCTCCTTCTATATCTCTCCGTGTCTCTCTGTCTCTCTGTCTCTCTGCCTCTCCTCATCTCTCTCTCTCTCTCTCTGTCTCTCTGCCTCTCCTCCTCTCTATCTCTCTCTCTGTCTCTCTGCCTCTCCTCCTCTCTATCTCTCTCTCTGTCTCTGTCTCTCTGCCTCTCCTCCTCTCTATCTCTCTCTCTGTCTCTCTCTCTCTGTGTCTCTCTGTCTCTCTGTGTCTCTCTCTGTCTCTCTGCCTCTCCTCCTTCTATATATCTCTCTGTCTCTCTGCCTCTCCTCCTTCTATATCTCTCTGTGTCTCTCTGTATGCCTGTCTCTCTCTGTCTCTCTGTCCCTCTCTCTCTCTCCCTCTCTCTCTCACTCTCCCACTTTCTCTCTAGACCGTTGTTTGTAAATAAATAAACTGTATGAACAGGCCAAGACGGACATCTGCATATAAACATGTTGTTCACTGACTTAACTGTTTGTTTGTGTAGTGATGAATCCTGTTGATGGAGACCTTGGGGACAGAGAGGCTGGAATCAACATGAAAAATATGTTCAAAGAGAAAGGTATGTGTATGCTTGTTTGTTTGTGTGTGTGTGTGTGTCTGTGTGTGTGTGTGTGTGTGTGTGTGTGTGTGTGTGTGTGTGTGTGTGTGTGTGTGTGTGTGTGTGTGTGTGTGTGTGTGTGTGTGTGTGTGTGTGTGTGTCTGTCTGTGTGTGTGTGTGTGTGTGTGTGTGTGTGTGTGTGTGTGTGTGTGTGTGTGTGTGAGAGAGAGAGAGAGCCCTCCTTGTTATCGTGGTTAGTGTTTCCAGGTTTGATAAAGCCCTCCTTGTTATCGTGGTTAGTGTTACCAGGTTTGATAAAGCCCTCCTTGTTATCGTGGTTAGTGTTACCAGGTTTGATAGAGCCCTCCTTGTTATCGTGGTTAGTGTTACCAGGTTTGATAAAGCCCTCCTTGTTATCGTGGTTAGTGCTACAAGGTTTGATAAAGCCATCCTTGTTATCATGGTTAGTGCTACCAGGTTTGATAAAGCCCTCCTTGTTATCGTGGTTAGTGTTACCAGGTTTGATAAAGCCCTCCTTGTTATTGTGGTTAGTGTTACCAGGTTTGATAAAGCCCTCCTTGTTATCGTGGTTAGTGTTACCAGGTTTGATAAAGCCCTCCTTGTTATCGTGGTTAGTGTTACCAGGTTTGATAAAGCCCTCCTTGTTATCGTGGTTAGTGTTACCAGGTTTGATAAAGCCCTCCTTGTTATTGTGGTTAGTGCTACCAGGTTTGATAAAGCCCTCCTTGTTATCGTGGTTACTGTTACCAGGTTTGATAAAGCCCTCCTTGTTATCGTGGTTAGTGTTACCAGGTTTGATAAAGCCTTCCTTGTTATCGTGGTTAGTGTTACCAGGTTTGATAAAGCCCTCCTTGTTATCGTGGTTAGTGTTACCAGGTTTGATAAAGCCCTCCTTGTTATCGTGGTTAGTGCTACCAGGTTTGATAAAGCCCTCCTTGTTATCGTGGTTAGTGTTACCAGGTTTGATAGAGCCCTCCTTGTTATCGTGGTTAGTGTTACCAGGTTTGATAAAGCCCTCCTTGTTATCGTGGTTAGTGTTACCAGGTTTGATAAAGCCCTCCTTGTTATCCTGGTTGTGTTACCAGGTTTGATAAAGCCCTCCTTGTTATCGTGGTTAGTGTTACCAGGTTTGATAAATCCCTCCTTGTTATCGTGGTTAGTGTTACTAGGTTTGATAAAGCCCTCCTTGTTATCATGGTTGTGTTACCAGGTTTGATAGAGCCCTCCTTGTTATCGTGGTTAGTGTTACCAGGTTTGATAAAGCCCTCCTTGTTATCGTGGTTAGTGTTACCAGGTTTGATAAAGCCCTCCTTGTTATCGTGGTTAGTGTTACCAGGTTTGATAAAGCCCTCCTTGTTATCGTGGTTAGTGTTACCAGGTTTGATAAAGCCCTCCTTGTTATCGTGGTTAGTGCTACCAGGTTTGATAAAGCCCTCCTTGTTATCGTGGTTAGTGTTACCAGGTTTGATAAAGCCCTCCTTGTTATCGTGGTTAGTGTTACCAGGTTTGATAAAGCCCCCTTGTAATCGTGGTTACTGTTACCAGGTTTGATAAAGCCCTCCTTGTTATCGTGGTTACTGTTACCAGGTTTGATAAAGCCCTCCTTGTTATCGTGGTTAGTGTTACCAGGTTTGATAAAGCCCTCCTTGTTATCGTGGTTAGTGCTACCAGGTTTGATAAAGCCCTCCTTGTTATCGTGGTTAGTGCTACCAGGTTTGATAAAGCCCTCCTTGTTATCGTGGTTAGTGTTACCAGGTTTGATAAAGCCCTCCTTGTTATCGTGGTTAGTGTTTCCAGGTTTGATAAAGCCCTCCTTGTTATCGTGGTTAGTGTTACCAGGTTTTATAAAGCCCTCCTTGTTATCGTGGTTAGTGTTACCAGGTTTGATAAAGCCCTCCTTGTTATCGTGGTTAGTGTTACCAGGTTTTATAAAGCCCTCCTTGTTATCGTGGTTAGTGCTACCAGGTTTGATAAAGCCCTCCTTGTTATCGTGGTTAGTGTTACCAGGTTTGATAAAGCCCTCCTTGTTATCGTGGTTAGTGTTACCAGGTTTGATAAAGCCCCCTTGTAATCGTGGTTACTGTTACCAGGTTTGATAAAGCCCTCCTTGTTATCGTGGTTACTGTTACCAGGTTTGATAAAGCCCTCCTTGTTATCGTGGTTAGTGTTACCAGGTTTGATAAAGCCCTCCTTGTTATCGTGGTTAGTGCTACCAGGTTTGATAAAGCCCTCCTTGTTATCGTG